>NW_007734313.1:39331-66672 GCF_000696425.1 Galeopterus variegatus | reverse complement strand
GTCACGAAAAAAGACAAAAAGGGAAAAAAAAAAAAAATTAATTTGTCCATGTGTGAAGTCCACTTATTACAAGTTAGTCTCTGAGCTCAGTTTAGCATACATCTAGGTTTCTATATATTTTAACTGAGGCTCCATTGTGTTCCAGACCAAATCTGCCAAGAGAAACGCATCCATTCTTGTTTGTGTTTCACTGCTGGTGAAGAACAAAATCCCCATGGTTTTAAAACCAAGACTTATTTGTGCTTCCATACTGTTCAAATGAGCTTTGCTTTCTAAGCAGGTGCATTTTAGTAGCAGCAGTTCTTCTGTTTGGGTTTTTATGCCAGACGATCCTTAAAAAACTGGAGTGTTCTCAGAACACTTCCTGGAGGCAATTAAAACACCGGTCTGTCTGCATCTGTGCATCAAACATCTCTAGGCCCAAGAAGTTAAAATTTCCCATACAGTTGAACGATTCATAATAAAAAGTTAGTTTGGGTTTCTGTGTCCAGTGATTCTAAGACTGGTTCGGTTTGAGTTTGGGTATTTGAAGCTAAAAAGATTTCGAAAGCTATTCTAGGACTATGGGTGGACCAGATGGCCCCTGTATGTCGGGTCTCATATTAGTGTCAAACTGAGGACCATGATTATCTGATTTCTGGCCAGGCAAATTACCTCACAAGATAATTTGCAAAACGACTTTAAAAGTCTATCATTTTGGTCTGATTATGTCATGTTTTTTGAAGGAAGTGTGCTATTCTGTGCACTGAAGTTTATAATAGGTCAAGGTTTCTCATCTTGAATTTAGTCTTAGAGTCATACTCAAATAATAAAACCATCAGTTTCAATCTTGACTAGTAAACTGTTGCTTGTAATATCTGTTAAAACAGTGAATAATGAAACTACAAAAAAAATCATGACCCACTGTAGCTTGATTTATCAGTATTTGTAGAATTCTTTATTTCAGTGGTTTCAGTTTCTCTGGAGATTCCACTTGACAGGAAAAAGCATCTGTAAAAGCATCAATTTGAGTGTCTCTGAATGAAGTTCCCTCGGATGTGGTTAAAAATGTTTGCATCTGAACACTAATGGAAAGTGTAACTTGAGGGCCGGCCCGGTGGCGCACTGGATAGTGCGCCGCTTGGGAAGCGCGGCGGCGCTCCCGCCCGAGGGTTCGGATCCCACATACAGACCGGTTCCCGCTCACTGGCTGAGCGAGGTGTGGGAGCAACACCGAGGGTTGCGATCCCGTTGCCAGTCCCCGGTCCGGTATGGGGGCAACACTGAGGGTTGCAATCCATTGCCGGACACGGAAAAAGACAAAAGACCAAAAAAAAAAAAAGAAAAAGAAAGTGTAACTTGAGAACCAAATCAGTTGGAGAATAAGATCATATAGAGGATTCGGGAATCCCATTGTGCAGAGGGTTTAAAGTTTTGCGAGGTATAAGGAATGAAGAAATGTTATTCTTTTGACTGCTTTCCCTAGTTCTTGTAAAATATTAGATCAATTTTTACCCATGTCCACTTGTACATCTGTTCTAATTGGCTTAACAATATTAGTATTCTCAGTTTTTGAAAGAGGTGACTTTCCTTAATAGAGAAAGCACCTTAAACTAGGCCAAGAATTACAGTTTGCTATTGACAAAGGAATTAAATGAACAGCACTCATGGCAGAACCTGAATTTTTTTTGTTTGTTTTTATTGTGGTCAAAAACACATAACATAAAACTTACTGTCTTAACCATTTTAAGTGTACAGTACAGTAAAATTGACTATAAGCACATTGTTGTGCAACGGACCTTTAGGGCTTATTCATTTTGAAAAGTAAAACACTATATCCATTGAACAACCCTCCATTTTCCCCTTCTTTCAGTCCCTGGAAACTACCTTCTATTTTTCTTTCTAAGAGTTTGACTATTTTAGATACCTCACATAAGTGGGATCATGCAGTATTTATATTTTGTGAATGGCTGATTTCACTTAGCATAATTCCCTCAAGGTTCATCCATGTTGTAGCATATGACAAAAGTTCCTTCTTTTTCTTTTTTTTTTTAGTTCCTTCTTTTTCAAGGCTGAATAATATTCCATTGCATGTATGTACCACATTTTCTTTATCCATGTATCCATCAAGGGACAATTGGGTCCCCCCCCCCCCGGCTGTTGTGAATAAAGCAGGGAACATGAACATAGGTGTGTGAATATCTCTTGGAGATCCTGTTTTTAATTCTTTTGGAAGAACTCTGGGTTTTTAAAAAAATTTTTGATATTGATTTATTTTCAGAACATAGAGTATTTCTACACATTTTTTAAGACAATTGACGCAATAAAAATGAGCCAAATGTCAGTCACCAGGCAGAATATATATCCAATAGCATATGACAAAAAGCAAAGAAAAAGTGCTGAACATAATTAGTCCTCAGGGAAATACAAATTTAAAACAACAATCAGATGCCATTAGAGTAGCTGAAATAAGACTGACAATACTAAACACTGGCAAGGATTTGAAGCAATTGGGTTGCTGGTGGAGAGAACCCTTGTTTTGAATAGCTACTACCCAGGCTGCAGAGGAATTGCTTATAAACCCCCAAATGGGCAAATAAGCATATGAGAAGACTGCATATTAGGGAGCTTAACCAAAGCCCATTTGGGTTTTGGTAAGAGCAACTTATATCTTAGAAGATTTTTCGAAGTCTGTTTTCTGACATTTGAGTTTCTTTCTGCAAAAGAAACTACCGGCTTTATTTCTGAAATTTCTATTTCTTGAATGTCTATTTTAGGAGTTGGTTTGCCAGTGATTTAATGATCTGATTTGACGACTTATGATTATGCATGTAGTGTTTCATTTTCTTTTTTCTTATTAGGTGGATCCCAGTGTTCTGCAGGGATATTATGGTATTTTGGAAAATATTTGGCTGTAATGAAGTTTAACACCATAAGCACAATGTACACTGGAAGGTTTTGCCACAATTTTCAAGATTGTCTTTTCAAGATTCATTTAGTATCATGTGAATTGATACACTCACTACACTTATGCTTCTTATCTCTGCATGCATGTTCATAAAGTGCTATTTTACTAGAAAAAAAGCTAAGAAAATAGTCTGTTAGGGCATTTGGAGGAATTCTTCAGTTGAACTACAGTAGAATCTCATTGCATTTTGAAATATTTCTTGTTAATTTACACTGCCATCCTGTAGGCAGTGGCTTTTTTTACCAGATGCATGCCAAATGTGCAGTTGTTGGTTATGATCTTGCCACAGCCAAGTATGTTGCGCAGGATATTGGTCTCCATGATTCAGGGCAGCTCTCTCACCAAAAGCTGGACAGGCTTCTGTGCTAGCACCACTGTAATTCCTTACTGCCTTGTTTCCTTGACCGAAGGAGGCAGTGGTGGCTCCCCTGATAGCTTCCAGGGTAGCCAGAGTGCCCAAAGTCAGAGCACTCAGAGCCTCCACCCCATCAGTCTATCTCTGCTTCATTGAATATGATTTTTCTTTTTTTCCCCTGACTGATTTTAATATATTTTCCTTACATTTACTTTTCATCCACTCTATGTTTCTAGGTATGGTTTTCTTTTTATTTATTATTCTTGGGTTTGAAAGATTTTTGGGAATTTGTTGCTTGGTATCTTTCTGCAGTTTTGGAAAACTTGGCTGTTTTCTAGTATTACTTTTTCTCTTTTCTCTTCTATTCTTTTGGTACTTCAAATAAATGTATTATTAGACCTTCTTATAGTATGTTCTATGTTTCTTATCCTTTATATTTTCATTCTTTTACCACCCCATACTCTATTCTGGATTTTTTTTGGCCTTTCTTCTAGTTTACTAATTTCATCTTCAGCTGTTTAATCTGCTATTAAACCTACCAATTGAGTTCTTAATTTTTTTTTTTTGCATTTTTCATTTTTAGAATTTACATTTGATACTTTTTTTTTTTTAATAGTTTCAGGTCTCTTGAGAAATCTTCAATCTTGTCTTTTATCTCCTTAGATATAGTAAGCATAGTTATTTTAAAGTTCTGTTTCTAAAAAAAATAAAATAAAATAAAGTTCTGTTTCTGATAACTCTATCTTGATTCTTTATGGTTCTATTTCCATTAAATCTATTACCATTTCTGCTCCCCATGGTTCTGTTTTTGTTGTCTTTTGGTTCTCTTATTTTTCACTTATGTGATGTTGTGTTCTGTGTGTCTGGTCATTTTTGATTTACTATTGAATACTGAATATGAAAATTTATAGAAATCATTTGAGGCCAGGCTGTTATTTTCTTCCAGAGAGGATACACGTTTGCTTCTACCAGAACTGAGATAATTTGAAGATTTTTTTAATTGATTGTGCATATTCGTGGGGTACAAAGCTGACCATCACCACTTGTGCCCAAGATGTGATGATCAGATCATTACTATCACCATGCCTGTTACCGCAAATTGCAATTATTCCTCATGTCCCCACCCAACCTCTCCCCAACCTCCACAATCCGCCCCAGCAACCCTAGGTATGTTCTCTCCCTCTGCAAGTCCAGTGCACCACTGTGGTCTTTCTTTCCTTCCTTCTCTCTCTCTTAGCTCCCACTTATGAGTGAGGACATGCAGTATTTTTCCCTCTGAGCCTGGCTTATTTCCCTCAACATAATTTTCTCCAAGCTTATTCATGTTGTTGCAAACACCAGAATTTCATTCTTTTTTATGGCCAAGTAGTATTCCACAGTGTATGTATACCATGTTTTCCTTAATTCAGTCGTCCAACATTTAGGTTACTTCCATATCTTGGCTACTGTAGATAGAGCTGTGATGAACATGGGAGTGCAGGTATACCTTCAACATGATGATTTCCATTCCTTTGGGTACAGATCTAGAAGTGGGATTGCTGGATTGTATGGTAGATCTATAGATAGAGCTGTGATGAACATGGGAGTGCAGGTATACCTTCAACATGATGATTTCCATTCCTTTGGGTACAGATCTAGAAGTGGGATTGCTGGATTGTATGGTAGATCTATCTGTAATTTTGAGGCCCCAGATAGGCAGAAGATTATTCGAAGCTGAACTTAAGTTTTTTTGGTAGCTATTCAGGGTTCTAACCAAATATGTATGTTGGTGGTATTGGTGTGGGGGTTGGGGGGGCATTGGTTACCAAGCTTCCACCTTTTCTTGATGGCACTGGACTCCTGTTTTTGTCCCCTGGCTTCTTGAGACTGTCCCAATTGCTGCTCAGCTTTTTAGCCCCTTATTTATCTTTGCGTGATCGGCAGATTTTATTTTTAGGGGAAAAGCAACCCTCAAATTCCAGATCTTCTCTTGGGGTTTCTTCTTTCTCCTCTCAAATGTTACTCAAGAAATTCTGCACTGTCTCTTAGCTCTCTGCTGTCACTCTCCCCTCTGTCCCGTCTTCCCAATATGAGTACTTCCATATATATATATTTTAATTCTGGGAAGTTGATATTCATTATTTCTTCCAGTGTTTCAACCTTCCTATTCATATATATTATTTGAGGATTTATATTTATAAATATTAGAACTTTTATATGCCACACATTTTAGCTTTTTTTTTTTTTTACAACTTAGTTAAGGTATAATTGACATAAAATAAACTGCACATATTTAAAAGCTATAATTTGATAAGCTTTTACATATGCATACACCCGTTAAATTATCCCCCACAATCAATATAATGAACATATCTCTTATTCTCCAAAGTTTTTTTCTGGCCCTTTGTAGTCTCTCTTTCTTGCTGCCTATTACCCCATCCTCAGGCAACCACTGATCTGCTTTTTGTCATTTTCAATTAGTTTGGGTTTTCTAGAATTTTATATAAATGGAATTAACACCACTTACTCTTCTGATGAGCTACTTTCACTGAGTATAACTATTTTGAGATTCGGTCATGTTGTATGTGTCAGTAGTTTATTCATTTTTATTGCTGAGTAGTTTTCTGTTATATTGGTATACCACGTGGTCATTTGGCTTGTTTCCAGTTTTTGGCTTTTCCAAATAGAGCTGCAAGTACCAGTTTCTGTATGGATATATGCATTCATTTCTCTCAGCTGAGTCATGTGTTATATACAGTCATGCTCCACATAGTGCTATTTCTCCCAGCGGTGGACTGCATATACAATGGTGGTCCCATAAGACTATAATGAAACTAAAAAGTTCCTGTCACCTAATGATGTCCTAGCTGTTGTAACGTTGTAGCACAACATATGGCTCATTTGGGAGCAATGGGCCATTCCATATAGCTGAGGTATGTAGTAGGCTATACCATCTAAGTTTGTGTAAGTACAGTCTAGGATGTTTGCACGATGATGAAACTGCTTTAATGACACATTTCTCAGAATGTATCCCCCTCGTTAAGCAACACATAACCATATATTTAACTTTTGAAGAAACTGTCAAACTATTTTCCAAAACGATTGTGCATTTTACCTTCTCACCAACAGTGTATGAGATTTCCAGTTGCTTTATGTCCTTGCTAACAATTGATATTGTCTGCTTTTTAATTTTAACCATTCTATTCGGTGTAGTATCTCACTGTGGTTTTAATTTGCTTTTCCTTAAAGACCATTGATGTTGATCATCTGTACATTTGCTTATTTATATCATCATCTTTGGTTAAGTGTTCTTAACTATTTACCCATTTTTAATTGGGTTGTTTATCTTTTCATTGTTCATTTGTAAGAGTCCTTTATATAGTCTAGCTACAAGTTCTTTGTAAGATATATGTTTTGCAAATATTTTCTCCCAGTGTATTTTATTTCCCCCAATGTCTTTTGGAGTGTAAAAGGTTTCAAATTTTGGTGAAGTAAAATTTATTGAAATTACTCTTCATTAATAACACGCTTTTGTGTTCTATTTAAGAAATCTTTGCCAAACCTAGTCACTAAGAATTTCTGCTTCTAGCAATTTTATAGTTTCAGTTGTTATATTTAGCTCAATCATCCTTTTTAAAATTAGTTTGTGTATATGGCGTGAGATAAAGTAGAGGTTTATTTTTTGCATATCGGTATCCGTTGGTTCTTATTTGTTGATAAGATTATTCATTTCACCGTTGAGTTTCATTGGTATCTTTGTGAAAAAATCAGTTGATCATCTGTGTGTGTGAGTCTGTTTCTGGACTCTATTTCTGTTCCATTAATCTATTTTTCTATCTTCATGTTAATATCACACTGTCTTGATAATTGAAGCTTTGTACTTGAAATCAGGTCTTGTAAATCTTCCAACTTTGTTCATTTTCAAAGGTTTTAAAGGCTATTCTAGGTCCTTTCTATTTCCATATAAATTTTAGACTTGTCTTACTAATTTCTACAAAAAGTTTATTGGGATTTTGATTAGAGTTGTGTTGCATCTATAGATCAATTTATTTATTTATTTATTACAAATATTCATGAGATACAAAGCTGATTGTCACCCCTCCTGCCATGATGTGGGGGCCAGATTCATACTGGGGGCATACCCATTACCAGAAATTACTTTTGTACCCTTTGTCCCCTCCCAGTTATTCCCCAGCCTCCCTCCCCTTCCCCCTTTCCCCTTGACTCCAATTTGTAGCCCCTGTAATGTTCCCTTCCTCTGTTGGATCACGGCACTACTGTAGTCTTTTTTTCCTGCCTTCTTTTCTCTCTTAGCTCCCTCATATGAATGGGCACATGTAGTATTTATCCCTCTGTGCTTTGCTCATTTCATTCAATATAAGTTTCTCTAGGTTCATCCATGTTGTTGCAAATGGGAGTATTTCATTTTTATGGAAGAGTAGTATTCCATAGTATATATATACCACAGTTTCCTTATCCAATCATCTGTTGATGGACATTTAGGTTGGTTACATAGCTTGGCTATTATAAACAGAGCTGCAATAAACATGGGAGTACAGGTATCTCTTCGACATGATGATTTCCATTCCTCTGGATATATACCTAGCAGAGGGATTGCTGGATCATGTGGAAGATCTATCAGTAGTTGTTTGAGAAACCTCCAAATTGTTTTCCAAAGTGATTGTACTAATTTACAGTCCCACCAACAGTGCAGTAGTGTTCCCTTCTCTCCACACCGTCGCCAGCATTTGTTATTCACCGTCTTTTTGATTATAGCCAGTCTAACTGGAGTGAGGTGGTATCTCAATGTGGTTTTAATTTGCATTTCCCTGATGACTAGTGATGTTGAGCATTTTTTCGTGTATCTGTTGCCCATTTGTACGTCTTCCTTTGAAAAATGTCTACTCACTCCTTTGCCCATTTTTTAGCTGGATCATTTATGTTTTACTTTATAATTGCTTGAGTTCTATGTATACTCTGGATATTAGTCCCTTGTTGGATGCATAGTTGGCAAAAATTTTCTCCAACTCTGTAGGTTGTCCTTTCACTCTGTTGATTGTTTCTTTTGCTGTGCAGAAACTTTTTAGTTTGATATAGTCCCATTTGTTTATTTTTTCGTTTGCTGTTTGTGCTTTCAGGCTCATGTTCATAAAGCCTGTGCCCTAATCTAACTGCTGAAGTGTTTCACCTATATTTTCCCTTAGTAATTTTACAGTTTCAGGTCTTATACCTAGGTCTTTAATCCATTTTGAGTTGATTTTAGTGTATGGTGAGAGATGCATATCTAGTTTCATTCTTCTGCATATGGATATCCAGTTTTCCCAGCACCATTTGTTGAAGAGGCAATCTTTTCCCCAGTGTAAATTTTTGTTGTCTTTGTCTAATATCAGATGGCTATAAGCCTGAGGAGTGATTTCTGGGTTCTCTATTCTACTCCACTGGTCTGAATGTCTATTTTTATACCAGTACCATGCTGT
Source organism: Galeopterus variegatus (assembly GCF_000696425.1). NCBI lineage: Eukaryota > Metazoa > Chordata > Mammalia > Dermoptera > Cynocephalidae > Galeopterus > Galeopterus variegatus. The sequence continues at coordinate 57,914 of NW_007734313.1, read as the reverse complement.
TTTGGAAGAACTGACTTTTAACAACTTTGAGTCTTTTCCTTAAACACAGAATGTCTCTCTTCTTACTAGGTTTTGTCTAATTTTTCTCAGCAGTGTTTTATAGTTTTCAGTGTACAAATCTTGAACACTTTTGTGACATTGATCCTGAAGTATTTCATATTTTTAATGCTATTACAAATGTTTTTTAAAATTTCAGTTTTCTATTTTTTTGCTAGTATATAGAAAGTTTGATTTTTGTGTATTGCTCTAGCATCTTACAATTTTGCTAAACTCCCTTATTAGTTTTAGTGTTTTTGTTTTGTTTTTGTAGATTCCATAGGGTTTCCTATGTAGATTATTATGTTGTCTGTGAATTTAGAGAGTTTTTACTTCATGGACTAAAACATTTAGTAATAACAATATACATTATATTTTATGGTTTTCACTAAAGGAAAATTTTTTTTTTTTTTAAAGATGACCGGTAAGGGGATCTCAACCCCTGGCTTGGTGTTGTCAGCACCACGCTCAGCCAGTGAGCAAACCGGCCATCCCTATATAGGATCCGAACCCGTGGCCTTGGTGGTCTCAGCACCGCACTCTACCGAGTGAGCCACGGGCCGGCCTTCTTTTTCTTTCCTTATTCAGTGGCTAGAACTTCTGGTATAATGTTGAACAGAGGAATGAGAAAAGTCATCCTTGTTTTCTTCTTCATTTTAGAAGGGAAGCAGCTTTCCACCATTGTGATATTAGCTGTAAGCTTTTTGTAAATGCCTGTTATCAGGTTGGAAAAGTTGTCTTATGTTCCTGATTTATTGAGAATTCTTATGAAGAATGGATATTGGATTTTGTCAAATGCTTAGTCTGCATCTATTGATGTGGTCATATTATTACTTTTTTCTTTTTTAACCCGTTATTACGGGAAATTATATTGACTAATTTTCAGATTCTAAACGAACCTTGCATGCCTGGGTAAACCCTATTTGGTCATGATATATTGCAGTTTTTCTATATAGTTGTATTTAATTTACTAAAATTGGTTAATACTTTTTACATACATGTTTATGATCCCCAAAGCATTATAGTTTTAACTTTTACATTTAGGTCTTTTGTGTATGGTGTGATATAGTGGTCACGGTTCATTTTTTTTCCATATGGAAATTCATTTGTTCTAGCACCAATTGTTTTCTTTCCCCTTTAGATTACTTTTATGTATTTGTTGAAAATCAATTGACCATATATCTGTGGGTCTATTTCTGCTTTCTCTATTCTACTTCATTAATCTATTTGTTGATCTTTGTACTAATGCCATACTGTCTTGATTGCTATAGAAAGTTTTGAAGTCAGGTAGGGTAAGTCTTCTAACTTTTTATTTCATATTTTCTATTTATTTGTCTTTTTATTCTACTTGCTGGAAAATTCCTCACTTTGGTTGTTCAGTTTGCTAATTCATTCACCAGCTGTATCCATTCTGCCATTTATGCCATTTTTTTTTTAACTGCAGCTCCTACGTTTCTCATACCTGTTACTTTTGCTTTTTTCCTTGGTTCTTTTTCTATATTGCTAATATCTACCACTTTCTTTTAATATGTTTACTGGGCTAATTAAGAAATTTTGATCTATTTATTTTAATATATTTGCTTCTATTTTATTCTGTAATCATTACATTTTGTTTTTACATGGCTGGCCTTCTCAAATGTCTTGTAATTTTGGCCTGTGAATACATTTTCCTATGGAGAGATAAGTTATTATGTCAAACAGTGCTTTTGGGGGAACAGCAGTGTCAGCCTCATTGAATTCATGCTGTGGGGCATTAAAGAACCCTAAGATAGGAGAGACCCTGACGCCGGTAAGCCACAATCACTTTTTGTCCCACATCACACCTCCTTTGTCAGTTTTTCATCCTTTGCTCCTCTTGTAATTAGGCATTAGGAAGCATCTCTCTACAGTCTTAACAACCTTGCCTTAATATTAAAATTAAATGAGGAGCTTGAAAAAAATAGTGATGCCTGATTCCTGCCCCCAGGAATTTTTATTTAATTGGTTTAGTTGTGGCCCAGATCTAGGAAATTGTTTTACTGCTTTAAAATGATTTCATACTTCATAAGAAGTTGCAGAAGTATGCAGACAAACCCATGTACCCTTCACCAAGTTTCCCCCAATGATTTTACATTTTACATAACTATAGTACAATATCAAAACCAGGAAATTGCCATTGGTACAATGTGTGTGCATTTTATCACATGTTGTTACAGTGTGAGTGCATTTTATCACATTGTTTCATGTAACAGCCACTATATTCAAGATTCCATCACCACAAAGACATTCCTCAGGCTACCCCTTTATAGACACATCTCCTCTCCTTCTCTCCATTATCCCTAACATCTGAAACTCACTAATCTGTTTTCCAACTAATTTTGTCATTTCAAGAATGCTATATAAATGGATATCATACAGATATTGTTTTTGAGATTGCCTTGAAAACTCAGAGTAATGCCATTGAGATCCATCTAAGTTGTATGTGTCAACAATTCACTACTTTTTATTATTGCTTCATAATATTCCATGATATGGATGTACCACAATTTAACTGTTCACCTAGTGAGGGACATTTTGATTATTTCTAGTTTTGTGGCTATTAAAAATAAGGTAGACTTCCATCAAGATGGCAAAACAAACGGTACCCAGTGTCAGTCTCTCCCACAATCAATCAATTTACAACTAATAAAAAGCAACGACTGCTGAGCTGGGGCTGCTAGAACCCAAGCGAAGAGGACAAGAGACCTACGGAGTTCATGAAGATAGGAGAAGCCACAATGATAGAAAGAAAGGACTGCTCTGACCATTTCCAGTCCTGACCACTTCAAACTTGGCTCTGGTGAACACAAAGAACAAGAGCTGGCAAAAGCCACTGCTGTGCACTGGAGTTGCTTAGAGGCTGCAGGAGAAAAGAGGGCCTTGGTGGCCCCCAAGCCAGCAAGACCACTAACAGGGTTCCCATGGCCCCACATAGGAACAAGGGGCCACAGACAACTGAAAAAAGGAGCCACTCAGAGGCTGGTGAGTCATTGCAAGGGACTGGCACATGGCCTGTCCCATGAGAAGTGTTTGGAGTGCAGGCAGTGGGGGAGATGGGCCCACTGGGGGAACATCGGGGCACAGCAAGGACACCTGATCTGCCCTCCAATCAACAGAGGACCACTCAGTGGAGACTGGTCAGATACAGATCTGCAGGGGGTGCAGTTTGCTGAAAAAACTCAGGCCCAGACCAGAGTTTCCACACAACCCAAGAGTACCAGGTCTTGTGAGACCCAGAAGTGCTTACAAGGTCAACCATTAAAAGCTGAGCCACACAAAAAGCCTTCCACAGAGAATCAGCAGCTAACAGCAATTTAGCTCAACCACAGGTTCAAGTGCTGGTTCCCAATGAAAGTTCCCCCATTTTAGAAGTAACCAAACAACAACATATAGTTCCAGTGCAGGCTTTAAGTGGTGAGAATAGCAAATAACCGAATACAGAACTGAAAGAAAAAACAAAAAACCCATAGATGAGAGACAAAGTTCTGATATTAATCAGTAAAGGTCTAACACCACCAAAGAGCACCTATAAAACCTAGAAGGACCGTAAGCCTCCCAGGCTTTGAAGCTGGGGTGGCAGGGCCAAGGGTCTCAGCAATGCCCCTCCAATGTCTGCATCCAGCCCAGCAATGACCACTGAGCCACCGTCGGAAGCACCCTGGTCTCCAAAACTGGGGTGGTGGGGGCTGAGGTCCTCAGCCACACCCTCCTGACATCCACATCCAGCTTGGTGATGACCACCGAGCTACCACTGGAAGTGTCCTAGGCTCCTGAAGTGTGGTGGGAGCACTGAGAGCCTCAGCCATGCCCCCTGATATTCACATCCAGCCCAAACACAACCGAGCCATTGCCAGAAGCGCCATGCCCACCTGATGTCCACAACCAGCCCAGCCACAACTGAGCTGCCACTGGAAGTGCCTTGGGTTCCCAAGGTAGAGTGAAGCTGAGGACCTCAGCCATGCCCCCCTGAAGACCACATCTAGTCCAGCCATGACTGAGCTGCCACTGGAAGCCCTCTGGGCTCCCCTGCCCAAATGAGAGGGGTGCCATGGGCCTCAACCATGCCCCTCTTCCTTCCTTCTATCTCCTCTTACCCTATCCTCCTTGCCTTTCCCCTCTCCTTCTCCCTCCAACTGCTCCACAACAACATCTTAGATTAAAAAATAATAAAGTAACCTAAAAATAAAAAAAGGTAGACCGCCTCTACATGCCATGCCACCGCCATGAGGTTTCACACACCTTCTGCAGAGGTGGCCCACAGCAGCCACCACTGCAGCTAATACTGTTGCAAGGACAGCTTGCTGCCTTAGTAACATCCATAACCACCATGCCAGTGGTCCACCACATATTTGACCTCATTGAAACAAAGAGAGTCACTGGACGAGCGTGGAAAAAGACAGGTCTTTCTCCACAATGTCCATTCCAGAGTGATAGAAGAAGCAATTGATCTACCAGATGACCAAAAATCAACTTAGTGATGTTAGAAATATGAAAAAAATCAGAAAATATGACACCACCAAAGGAATTTAGTAACTTTCAAGTACCAAATTGTATAGAACAGGAAACCTTTGAATTGACTGAAAAGGAATTCTAAGTAACAATCTTAAGGAAACTAAATGAGATAAGAGAGGACTCTGTAAAACAACACAATGAAATGAGAAAATAGGGAAAGACACATACACAGTCCTTCAGATCCAGGAAGCTCAAAGATCCCCAAACACTTTCAATCCAAAAAGATCCTCTCCGAAACACATTATAGTCAAACTGGCAAAGCTCAAAGATAAAGAGAATCCTAAAAGCAGCAAGAGAAAAGTGCCATGTCACTTAGAAGGGAACCCCATCAGACTAATAGCAGACTTCTCAACTGAAACTCTACAGGTGAGAAGAAAAAGATGCCATATTCTAAATACTAAAAGAAAAAAACCACTAGCCAAGAATACTATACCCAGCAAGGCTATCCTTCAGAAATGAGGGAGAAATAGTGTATTTCTCAGACAAACCAAAACTACAGGAGTTCATTACCACATGACCAGTCCTGCAAGAAATTATCAAGGGAGTCCTGCATCTGGAATCTGAAACACAGTAATCACTACCACAAATACACAAGTAAGAGCAAAACCCATTGTAAAACAAATGTAAATGAGAAAGACAAAGTAAATCTTACCATCTGGAAAAAAAAAAAAAAAACCACAAGCAATGAAGACCAATAACTGAAGGAGAAAATGGGAACAAATGATACTCAAAACATCTAAACAAAAAGCCATTAAATGCCAGGAATAAGACAATACCTCTCAATAGCATCTCTAAGTGTAAATGGATTAAACTCCTCACTCAAAAGACTAAGACTAATGGATTGGATCCAAAAGCAAGACCCACCTACATGCTGTCTTCAAGAGACTCATCTCACCAGTAAAGATGCACACACACTAATAGTGAAAGGATGGAAAAAGATATATCATGCAAAAGGAAACCAAAAACGAGCAGGAGTAGTTATTCTTATATCAGATAAAATAGACTTGAAACCAAAAACTACAAAAAGAGTGTATATAATGATAAAGGGATTGATCCAGCAAGAAGACATAATAATCATAAATATATATGCACCCAATACTGCAGCATGCAGATATATAAAGCTAACACTATTAGACCTAAAGAGACAGACCCCAGTATGATAATAGTAGGGGACCTGAACACCCTCCTCTAATCATTAGATCATCCAGGCAACAAGTCAACAGAGAAACACAAGATTTAAAATACACTTTAGATCAACTGGACCTGGTAGATATATCTACAGAACATTTCATCCAACAACTGCAGAATATACATTCTTCTCATCACACAGAACATTCTCCAAATAGATCACATGTTAGGTCACAAATCAAATCTGCATAAATTTTAAAAAGTTGCAATCATCTCAACTATCTTTCCAGATTACAATGGATTAAAACTAGAAATTAACAACAAGAGAAACTCAGGACTCTATACAATATCTGGAAATTAAACAACAGGCTCCTGAATGGCCTATGGGTCCAAGAAAAAATTAAATGGGAAATTAAAAAAAATTTTAGAAAGCAATGAAAATAAAGACACATCATATCAAAACCTGTGGGATGCTGCAAAGCAGTACTAAGAGGGAAGTTGATAGCAATAAATGCTTACATCAAAAAAATAGAAAGATTTCAAGTAAACCTAACTCTACACTGAAAAGAACCAGAAAAACAACAAATACCAAAGTTAGTAGATGGAAAGAAATAATAAGATTAGAGCAGAATTAAATGATATAGAGACCTAAAAAACAATACAAAAGATCAATGAAACAAAAAGTTGGTTTTTTGAGAAGATAAACAAAATAGACAAACTATTAGCTTAACAAAAACAATAACAACAAAAAAGACCCAAATAAAAATCAGAAGTGAAAAAGGAGACATTACAACTGACTCCATAGAAATACAAAAAAAAAAAAAAAATCATTACAGACTGTTATAAATATCAGAAGTGAAAAAGGAGACATTACAACTGACTCCATAGAAATACAAAAAAAAAAAAAAAAAATCATTACAGACTGTTATAAACAACTATACACCAACAAATTTGAAAACCTGGAGGAAATGGATAAATTCCTGGACACATAAAAACTACCAAGACTGAACCAAGAAGAAATAGAAACCCTGAACAAACCAATAACCAGCAATGAGATTGAAGCAGTAATCAGCAATATCCCAACAAAGAAAAGCCCAGGATTGGTTGACTTTACTGCTGAATTCTACCATACTTTAAACAGGAATTAATACCAATTCTCTTCAAACTATTCCAGAAAATTGAAACAGACAACAGTCTCCCAAACTCATTCTATGAGGCCAGCATCATCTTGATACCAAAACCAAAGATGCAACAAAGAAGAAAACTATAGACCAGTATCTCTGATGAACATAGACACAGAAATCCTAGCAATCAGAATACAGCAACACATCAAAAAAAATTATACATCATGATCAAGTGGGATTCATCCAGAAATGCAAGGATGGTTCAACATACACAAATCAATAAAGGTGATACACCACATAAAAAAAAATCAAGGACAAAAACCACATGATTATTTCAATAGATGCAGAAAAAGCATTTGACAAAATTCAACATCCCTTCATGATAAAGACTCTCAGCAAATTAGACGCAGAAAGAAAGTATCTCAACACAATAAAAGCCATCTATTACAAGCCCACTGCCAATATCATCCTTAATGGGTAAAAACTGAAGGCTTTTCCCTTAAGAACAGGAATAAGACAAGGATACCTACTCTCACCACTCCTATTTAACATAGTACTGGAGGTACTAGTGAAAACAATCAGGCAAGAAAAAGAAATAAGGTTATCCAGATTGGCAAAGACGAAGTCAGGCCATCCCTATTTGCCAATGACATGATCCAATATATAGAAATCCTAAAGATGCTATCAAAAAACTCAGAGCTGGTTAATAATGTCAGTAATGTTGTAGGATACAAAATCAATGCCCACAAATTAGTTGTGTTTATATTCTCCACTGATGAGCTTACAGAAAGAGAAATCAAGACAGTAAGCCCATTTACAACAGTCACCGAAAAAATAAAATAGCTAGGAATCAATTTAATCAAGGAGGTGAAAGATCTCTACAATGAAAACTGCAAAACACTACTGAGAGAAATTAAAGAAGACACAAAAAGATGGAAAGACATTCCATGCTCTTAGATTGGAAGAATTAATATTGTGAAAATGTCCATAATACCTGAAGCGATCTACAGATTCAGTGCAATTCCCATCAAAATATTAATGACATTTTTCACAAAAGTAGAAAAAACAATCCCAACATTCATATGGAACAGTAAAATACCCTGAATAGCCAAAACAATCCTGAGGAATAAATAAATAAATAAATAAATAAAGCCAGAGGTATTATACTACCTGACTTCAAATTATACTACAAAGCTATAGTAACCAAAATAGCATGGAACTGGCATAAAAATAGACACGCAGACCAGCGGAACAGAATTTAGAACCCAAAACAACCCACAGGCTTACAGCCAATTGATATTTGACAAGGGCAATAAAAACATACATTGGGGAAAAGACTGCCTCTTCACTAAGCGGTGCTGGGAAAATTGGATATCCATATGCGGAAGAATGAAACTAGACATGCACTTCTCACCATATACCAAAATCAACTCAAAATGGATTGAAGACTTGAGTGTAAGACCTGACTATAAAACTACTAAAAGAAAATACAGGGGAAACATTTCAGGAACTAGGACTCAGCACAGACTTTATGAACAAGAGCCCAAAAGCATAAACAAACAAACAAAAAAGAAAATAAATAAATGGGATTATATCAATCTAAAAAGCTTCTGCACAGAAAAGGAAACAATCAACAGAGTGAAATCACAACCTAGAGAGTGGGAGAAAATATTTGTAAACTATACATCTGACAAGGGATTAATATCCAGAATAAACAGGAAGTCAAGCAAATTACACAATTAAAAAACCAAGTAACCCAATTAAAAAATGGGCAAAGGAGCTGAACAGACATTTTTCTAAGAAAGACATACAAATGGCCAACAAACACTTAAAAAATGATTAACCTTACTAATCATTAGGGAAATGCAAATTAAAACCACATTTAGATATCACCTCACACCAGTTAGACTGACTATAATCAAAGAGATGGGAGATTAACAAATGCTGGTGAGGATATGGAGAGAAGGGAACACTCCTGCACTGTTGATGGGACAGTAAATTAGTACAACCACTATGGAAAACAGTATGGACTTTTCTCAAACAAATAGATTTACCATACAATCCAGCAATCCCACTTCTAGGTATATACCCAAAGGAATGGAAATCATCATGTTGAAGGGATTCCTGCACTCTAATGTTCATCACAGCTCTATTTACAATAGCCAAGATATGGAAGCAACCTAAATGTCCATTGACGGATGACTGGATAAGGAAAATGTTGTATATATACACCTTGGAACACTACTCTGTCATAAAAAAGAATGAAATTCTGCCATTTGTAGCAACATGGATGAGGTTGGAGAAACTTATGTTGAGTGAAATATGCCAGGCACAGAGGGAAAGATACTGCATGTTCTAACTCATAAGTGGGAGCTAAGAGAGAAAGGAAAGAAGGAAAGGCCACAGCAGTGTGTTGGACTTGCAGAGGGAGACAGCATGCTTAACATTACAGAGTGGAGTGGGGGAGAAGGGAAGGGAGAGGGAGAGGGAGCAGGGGAGATGAATTGGGTGGGGGACATAGGGAATAACCACAATTTGTGGTAATGGGCATGCTGATAGTATTGGTCTGGCCACTACGTCTTGGGCACAAGTGGTGATGGTCAGCTTTGTACTCCATGAATATGCATAATCAATAAAACAAATGAAACAACAACAACAACAACAACAACAAAAGAAACCACCTGAAAGTCTAATAGGACAATAGTTTTACAAATTTTTGTGATTTTAGTGTAGCTATTAAGATCAGCTGTGGAAACATAGGAAATGCTTTACAATATTAATCAGAGGTGGGGGTGGGGGTGACAGGAGGAGGCAGAATTGTGTCCTATTACCGCAGCTTTGTAAATAATACATATACATTTTGGAAAAGAACATTTGCACTGAAAAAATAGAAAAAATAAATTCACATAACATAAAATTAACCATTTTAAGGTGCATATTTCAGTGCATTCAGTGCATTCACAATCTTGTGTAACCACTACCTCTCTCTAGTTTCAAAACTTTTTACCTCCCCAGAACAACCTGTACCCATTAAGTACTCACTCCCCATTCCCCCCTTTCCTATCCATTGGAAGCCACTAATATGCTTTCTGTCTTTATAGAGTTACCTGTTATGAATATTTCATATAAAAGGAATCATACAATATGAAAAAAAAATAATAAAGTAGACCATATACATTTAATATAATTATTGATAGGGCTCAATTCTCCATGCTATTTTTTGTTTGTTTCTTCCCTTTGTTTTTCATTTGTTTTCTTTTTCCTGCCTATTGGTGGGTTACTTGACAATTTTTAGAATTCTATTTTGATATCTATAGTATTTTTGAGTGTCTGTATAGATTTTTCAGTGGCTGCTCTAGATATTATATATACATAACTTATCGCAGTCCATGGTGTCACATTTTAGCAATTTGAGTAGAGTCTAGAAATCTTGCCTCCCTTTAAGTTCTTTTACCCTCCCCCATTTATAGTTGTTTTAATAGATATAGATTAGTGCTGCTTTAGTCTGAGATTTCATTTTTTATTAGCCATTATTTCTTTGAGTATTGTTTTTATTCTCTCTTTTTGGTATTTTGATTAGGTGAATAATGGACCATTTCATTCTGTTCTTTATATTTATTAACCTCTGCTTTGTGTTTTTCCATCTTTTTATTTATGTTCCAATACAGGTAAGTTTCTCTGATTTGTTTTTTTGCAGTTTACTAATTATCTCTTCAGCTGTGTCTGTTCTGTTCTTTAACTTGTCCATTGAGTTTTGCTATTTTTAAATTTTTAATATTATTAGTTTAATTTCCTGAAGTTCCCTTTGATTCTTTTCTAAATCTGTTGATTATTTTTTCTTTTTATTGTGTGTTCTGTTACTTATTTTATGTCTTTGCATTTAAATACATTTATTTTTAAGTTTCTATTTGATAGTGCCATAATGTGAAGTTCTTGGGGATCTAATTTAATTGGTATATCTTTTGACTCCCACAAAGGTAGGACTGTTTCTTAATGTGTTTTTAAATTTTGAATTATAAGTTCATTTTCAACAAACCTTTATCTGGGGTTTAGTTCTGTGCCTGGGTTGAGGACATGTCTCCAAAGAAATTTTGCTAAGTGTCCCAGATTATTTGACCAACCTGGAACCAAATTTTATTTTGTTTCTTAGCTTGAGATTAAGAATTTCCAGGGGAGGGCCGGCCCGGTGGTGCACTGGAGAGTGCGCCGCTTGGGAGCGCAGTGGCGCTCCCGCCGAGGGTTCTGATCCCATGTGGAAACCGGTTCCCGCTCACTGGCTGAGCGCGGTGCGGGTGCAACACCGAGGGTTGCAATCCCGTTGCCAGTCCCCAGTACGGGCGCGACACTGAGGGTTGCGATCCCGTTACCGGTCAGTAAAAAAGACAAAAAGAAAAAAAAAAAAAAAGAATTTCCAGGGGAGACTCGTTGTTGTTATTTCCCTGAGCCTAGCAACAATTGACAAGTTTTTCTCTAGTCTGACTTTCCACTAACAGTATAGCTCTCAGTGGCATTATGTGGGACATCTTAGCTCTATTCTTTGTATTGCAGACATCTCTATGGCTTCATCTTCTGTTCCCAAGTTAAAACAGAAGACCTTAGGCTATTGAGACAGACAACACTTCAACATTAACTAACGGAACATCAGTTTATAGTCTTATTGCTCTGATTTGGCCTCAGGATACTTCTCTTACAAATTCTTATAAGTTTTGCTATAAATTTAAAAGGATGCCTCTTACATTTTATTAATATGTCTAAGTGTTTTGTGGTGACAGGACTTTCTGGTTACCTAGTCTTCCATATTCCCAGAAATCAAATTTTGTTTATTTTTCTTTTGACAATGAACTCCATGAATGCAAGTCCAAAGCCATCTACTTCACCATAGCTTCCTCAACACTTAATATGCAGTACCTACTATATACTTAATAAATGTTCGTGGGATAAATGAAATGCTGTTCCTTACAGATTTATTTATGAGTGAAAAACTGGAATGAACCTAAATGTCTAATAATAGGGGAGTAGTTAGGTAAATGCTTTTATTTGCTTAAAAGTAAATGGCTATTACTCATGCAATATTTTTCAGCCAGAAAATAATAATTTGGAAGGCAGTATTATAAGACTGAAAACTATTAAAGATTAAGTGTAGGTAAAAAAAAAATGTCATGATTCAATTTTGAATTTATAGTATGGTAACTTTAAAATGTGCATAGCAAGAAAATATTGAACATTGAACACCACATTGCCAATAGTAGCTTATGTAGGAGTGGTGGATTGAAGATCCCTTTTACTTTTATTTTCCAAACTTCTTATAGTATGGTTTTATAATGAAAATATTGAAAAGGGGGGAAAAAGTATATAGAGTCCTTAAAAGTTTTTAGATTTAAGTATACTGAAAGTTGACAAAACATAAATATTTCAGAAATAGTTTTATTATTAAAATGTTTACAGACTTTTATATGAAAATACAGAAAAAGATCTTTCTGATACTCAGCGACACCTTGCTAAGAAAAAATATGAGCTACAGCTTACTCAGGAGAAAATTATGTGCCTGGATGAAAAAATTGGTGAGTTTTTTTTTCTCCTAATATTACTTTAATTTTTCTCAAGTCTGGTAGAAAAATATGTTTTTTTCTCTTCAGTTATAACATAGATAAACTTGGAAATAGGATCATAACACAAAAGCTTATGAATAAAAAAAATGAAAAAATGCATTTTTCTTTGAAAAGAAAATTTTTTACTTAGACCATAAATACTTAGTTATGACTTAAAAATTTTCAGTGAAGAAATAGCTAAACAACACAGCAACAGTTTGTAAATCTATGATGATCACTTTTAAATTTACAATTTTTTGTATAATGTAGCTTGGCCATTGCTTTTGTAATGATACACAGTACATATATATTACTGTTGGTGGAAAGTACACATGTTTGGCAATATCTATGATATTACTTGGGTTTATAGAGAAAAGAACTTTTATAAAGTCTGCTATTTGTGTTTCATACGAGTGATCTGTATGAAAATATAGTCATAACTTAATATCTTATAAGTATATGGTAAAATTTTGGTCAGGTCTATAAAAGAACCAATTTTAAGTCGAATGAAATATTTTTAACATTTGCTATTATGTAGTTCAAAAATACCTGGCATGAACAATTAAGTAGGTAGAAGTGCTATTTATCAAGACAGGAAATATTAAAGGAGAAATATAAAAGGTAATATTGAAGGAAAACTCATTTTTGCATATTTTAAGTCCAAGTGAAGAAGTCAGGTAAGCAGTTAAGTATATGTTTGTATCTCAGATGAGAAATCTAAGCTAAAGATATATATTTGGGACACATCAGCAGGTAAATAATATTTTAAAACCATGAAATCACCTAGGGAAAATATAGAGAATGGGGAGAAGTGGATCCAGGACTGAGTAAGAAGAAGCCAAAGAAGTAGGAAGAAAATCCAGAAGTGAGTGTTGTTTTAGAAGGCAAGAGAGTAAAGTGTTTTTAAAAGGGAGGGTATGATCAATTGTCAGATACTTTTGAAAAGTGAAATAAGATGAGGATAAGAAAATATTGATTGGATTTGGCATATTGGAGGCTTTGGTAACACTGGAGAAAAAAAAAGTTTGAGTGGAGTGTTGGATGTGGAAGGTAGAGTGGGTTGAGTAATGAATGGGAAGTGGAGTCAGGAAGGAATGGAAAAATCTCAAGAAGTTTGGCTATTAAAGGGTAGCGAGAAAATAAGGTGGAAGCTTGGATGGTATAGGAGGTTGAGGATTTTTTCTAAAGGTAGGAGATACTAGATCTATTTTAGAGATTTATTGATGAAGTGATTAACAGTGGGAATGAACTCTGATATCAGAACAATTAAAACGTGTGGATTGCCTTAAAGGCAGTACTCTCTGCAAAAAGAAACATCATGCATTCTCCAGTGCCATATAAGAACATGCTCTTGGCATATGACAGTATGGTGTTATCTCCCTTAGTATTCACCTGGATGGCCCATGGCAGGGATAAACCTAGAAGTCTGGTCTTCCCCTTGCAGAGCACTAGACCAGTGGTTCTCAAACTTTGGTGTGTGTCAGAATCACCTGGAGAGTTAATAAAAATCATTAGAGCCAGCCAGACTCCTTGAAGTAGGATAGAACCAGAGCTTTTGTATCTTTACCAATTTTCCTAGGTAATTCTGATTCCCTAGAACCTCTCTCTAGACCAGTGGTTCTCAAACCTCATTGTGCATTAAAGTCACTGTGGGGAGTGGTTAAAACATAAATTGTTGTGCCCTCCCCCAGAGTTTCTGATTCAGTAGGTCTGGGGTGGGGGTCTAAGAATTTGCATTTCCCAGATGACGCCTATGATGCTGGTTGAGAAACCATAATTTGGAAACCACTGTTCTATTCCCATCATTCAGGCCTTCAACACTGACTCTGACACCTTGTCAGAGTTCTCACAGTCAAATCAGACTTCCTGAAATGATATTTTTTCCCTAGGAATTTTTACACCACTACTTTATAAAAATCATCATGTTAGAAGACATTTGACGACTCTGAAGATGACTTATTTGAATATTTTATTAAGATCTGTTACCAACTTTATATACAACAGTGATTCTAGGCTAAAGGGAGAGGAGGGAAAACTGGGGGGGAACCCCAGGTTGTTTTGGTTTGCCACCCATTTTATCCACCCACCCTTTCCTCCCCTGCCACACATGTAACTCTACTTTGAGAACTTATGATATAGAACTTCCTTTTGCTATTTTAATTCAGAGGTATTAATTGTGCTTTTATGTTTATGAGTCATTTAGAATTTTGTGATTCATTGTAGTTTTTAATCACAACAAAACTTTTTTATTTGGGATATTTATGATATAGAACTTCCTTTTGCTATTTTAATTCAGAGGTATTAATTGTGCTTTTATGTTTACGAGTCATTTAGAATTTTGTGATTCATTGTAGTTTTTAATCACAACAAAACTTTTTTATTTGGGATATTGTACTCTTATTTTTAGTCATTGAATATAAGAGAACTTACTTAGAAAAGTATTTCAATCTGCTTTAGCAAAAAGATTTTATCTTGATTAAAACAACGACTTTATGCTTACATATTTAGATAATTTTACAAGGCAAAGTATTGCGCAGCGAGAAGAAATCAGCATTCTTGGTGCAACTCTTAATGATATGGCTAAAGAGAAGGAATGCCTACAAGCATGTTTGGATAAAAAATCTGAGAATATTGCATCCCTTGGAGAGAGTTTGGCAATGAAAGTATGTTCTGAGAACTGTGGTTTACAAGAAATATTTAAATGAAATATTGAAATGTTAAACTGTAGTCTAAATGAACCAAATCTGAATAAAATAATAGGATTTTCTCAAAATTTTTTCTAGAGAGCTGAAACTTTAAAAATCTGACTTTGAAATGTTTTGATAGTCTTAGGAAGTAGATGTGCAAATATACTAGCTAATATTTTAAATTAGATTGTTCTATCATGAATTAGTGAGTTTTTTTTTTTTTTGGTGGCTGGTGGGTAAGGGAATCCGAAACCTTGACCTTGGTGTTATCAATACCATGCTCTAACCAACTGAGCTGACGAGTCAGCCCTCACTGACAGTAATTCAAATATCAAAATGTGAAGCATGACAATTAAAGCAGTGAGACTAATTTCTTCTTAAAAACATATTTTCAGGTAGTCACCACAGGAAGTAATATATTTATTCCATTAGAACTGTCTTTGTAATTGTGTTCAGAACTAGCAGCACATTTTTATGTTATCCTTAGCCTTTGGGAATAGATCATGTATAGCTGTTAAATTAAGCTGGATAATAACCTCCAACCGACATTTTTTGTTGATGTTAAAGCAGAGCTGTTGCCAATAAGGCAGAGAGATATCGATGCCCTTTTCTAGTACCTAAACTGATTCTGAAGACAATTTCTTAACTGTTTTCTACAAATGTCTTTAGCAAAGGCAGCACCATCGGAATAAGGTCTTTCCCTACTCTAAGGGAACAAGTTCAGTAAATTATCCATCCATCTATTCATTCATTCTTTCAACAAACATTTATTGACCTGTACCAGGTACTAGAAGCTGAAAGTGAGTGGCCTGCCTTCTAAAAGCCTATAGTGTAATAGGGGAGAGACACTATTTTGATAGGATATGTTAAAAATAGGATAGAATGTGTTAAGTGCCATATTGATGTATGCCCAATGTGTTATTGGAGTATGGCAGAAATATACCCGATTCAGCCTGAGAGTTGGGAGGAGGAAGATCTAGTAAGACTTTCAGGAAGTGATGAGGCCTGACCTGCCCTGAAAAATGACTAGAAATTAGCTAGGAAAAGGTTTAGGGGAAGAGGACAGTACGAAAGAGTGACCCAAACAGGTAGAACAACTTATATTAGAGCCCAGTGGCTTTGATGAGAGAATTTCATGAGGCCTCCTGATAGTTTAGTATGGCCAGAGAACAGGTTACAAAGAGGTAGGTATGTGAGGGCAAAAGATAAGATGGGATACATAAACAACAAATCATAAAAATACATGTGATGTTGAGTGTGGACTCGTCATGGATATAGAGGGTCATTGAAATAATGTAAATAATATGTTATAATTCGATTTTTATTTTAGAGTAAATATTCTGGCGCTTGTAGATCCATGTAGAAGATGGATTGTAGGGAAATGAGAATAGTGACAGGAACACTAGTTAAGAGAACAGTGATGATACCTGTATTAGGATAGTGGCAAGATCAGTGAGAGAAACAGACGCGTCTATTAAGGAAGTAAAACTGACAAGATGTGGTCTAGCTTATGAACCTTGTGGATAGTTCCTATGTGTGAAGGTGGGAAACAGGAAATAGAATAGTCTGCAAGAGGAAGACTATGGATATGCTGAGTTTGAATTGTTCCTGGGACAGGTAGGTGAAAATTTTTAGGCTCTTGGATTTTTAGGTTTGGAGAAAAATTGAAGTTAATAGATTTAGGAATCATGAGCACAGTCGAAGCCATTGAAGGGCATGAGATAGTAAATACTTGTTTACTTGTTGAAAAGACTGACTCATCATTTTTGAAATTTTATGAATTTTGATGGTGGAATTTTATGATTTTTTAGATGGAATTTTACTTCTTGATGTATTCAAAACATTTGTGAATAGTTAAGCATGATTTCCTTTAAAACACCAACATTTAGAAACAAAATTCTATCTTTCTGAATTTCATTTCCCTCTGCTATATCTAATATTTCACATTTCTTCCGTTCTGCTAACTTTACCAACATTATCTTTACTTCGCAAGAAATACTGATTTACAAGCCTATTTCAAAACCAAGATCTTTGTGTAAGATTTTATGAAAATAAACACATCCACCCTCTGAAGGGAAAATAACTTTTAAAACAGTGTTAGAGAGTCAAAAGAAGAAATGTTCTCTACGATGATATTTTGGAGCAGAAGTAACAAATGCCCTTCAGTGAAAAGTACTACTGTTTTACATTTTAATATGGAGATTACAGAAATAAATTAATATGGAAAAGTCTACATTATAATGAATAAGGTGAAATTTTTCTAGTAGTCGTAGTTGGAAAAGATGTTCTACTGCTTATTACTTTACAATGTTCCTAGAGAATATTACTTTCAAGGTTAACTATTGATAAAGGAAAGTCCTTTTCAGGCTTATTAAGTGTATTTAAAGCTTAACTACCTAATGACTTTTAAAAACACTAGTTCAATTAGTTTTTTCAAGATGTATTTAGAAATATATTAAATTATATTTCAAAAATATCTAAATTTTCTATCAGTTTGTTTAGTTTTAACAGAAATAACAGTTTAAGATAATTTTTAATTTAATACTTATATTACTCTTCAAGGAAAAGACCATTTCAGGCATGAAGAATATCATTGCTGAGATGGAACAGGCGTCAAGGTAAATCATTTATTCAACAAATATTTGAGCACTTACTTGGGGCAAAGTACTATGTTAGGTACAAAGATAGTTAGAAACAAGGAAGGGGCTTAGTGTTACCTGTAAGGTGATAACCCTTTCATGTTCAAAGTGAATCTAAGTCTATCTAGGGAAGTAAAAGAGAGGATAGTGTTTACCAAGTAAAGTAAAGGGAAGGCATTTAAAGTGGAAAGAGTAGCAAAGAACCACAGATTACATTCAAGAGCCTCTAGAACTATAAGCAGGTGAGTGTTGTTGGAACCCAAAGTGCAAGAGAAGTGGAGGGAGGAAAAGCGAAACAGGAAGGCAGGAGGCCTGTGTTACAGACAAACGAGTCTTCATGTTGTCCTCTTGGCAATAAGAAATCACGAAAGAGTTTGGAGGAGATTTTTGTGTTAGAAAGATTACCTGGGCAGAAGAGGTGATGATAAATAGGGGTTTAGAGGTTGGGGGATAGGAGGAGTGAGGTATTTATGAGGGAGAGACTCTAGGAAAAAGTCAGGTTTCCGGTCGGGAATGAATACCGAACATGACAAAAGTTGAGGAGAAGGGTGATTTTACCTCTGAATTTGAAGAGCTCTTGAGACCTTATTATAGACACATCTAATAAGTGGTTTAATGTAAGAGTCTGGAGTGTAACAGAGGGGCTGAGTCTAGAGATAATGATTTTGGGTATAGACGGGGTTGGGAGCCATGGGTGTGAATAGAATTTGTCTGAGTAGGGCTAGAGTGAGAAGAATCAGGAGGCTAAGGTTTGAGCCCTGAAAAACATTATTATTATTATTTTTTTTTATAAAGATGACCGGTAAGGGGATCTTAAGCCTTGACTTGGTGTTGTCAGCACCACGCTCACC
>NW_007734313.1:26747-38333 GCF_000696425.1 Galeopterus variegatus | reverse complement strand
ACCCGGGGCCTTGGTGTTATTAGCACCGCACTCTACTGAGTGAGCCACGGGCCGGCCCAAACATTAGTTTTTAAGAGGGCAGAGGAGCAGGAATCTGCAAAGGAGACTAAACCATAACAGCTAGGGGTAGAATGAAGGCCTTCCTCTTCCTTGGTGTCAGAAGTTTTGAAGTACTTAGCAAATCGTTGACTATTATGTGTATTTAGTATCCTTTTCATAGTGAAATGATGGCAGTGTAGAGAAACTCTAATGCACTGTCTTTGCAGTTTATATTCGTATGTACTTAATGGTGTCAGAAAGCTCTTTAAATGTTTTCATGCTATCTGTCTTCTGTTTTGTGAGAATTTGTTATTGTTTCAGTAAAATGTCTCTTCTTATGTACTATTGGATTTGTGAAATAGACAGTCTACTGAAGCCCTAATTATGTGTGAACAAGACATTTCCAGAATGCGCCGGCAATTGGATGAAACAAATGATGAGCTGGCCCAGATTGCCAGGGAAAGAGATATCTTGGCTCATGAGAATGACACTCTCCAAGAACAGTTTGCTAAAGCTAAACAAGAAAACCAGGTACACTAGGTCTTAAGGCTCATTCTCTTCAAGAAAAAATGTATTTCTTCTGAGGCACAGTCCTCTCATTTGTAGGAAAACTCAAATATTGGAACTAGTCTTTTTTTTAACCCTTATAACAGAATACGCCACATAATTTCTTAATGAAATTCTCAGATGTAGTGTGTTAAATATTAAAAGAGGGAACGAGGATATAATAGATTTATATTAAACCTTAGAAAGTACTTCCTTACTGAAGGATAAATATTTGAATAAATCAACAGATGAGGATAAAAACCTTCAGAAACTTTAAAGAAAAGGGTATTTTTATTTGGTGGACTACATATTATTCTGTGTACATGTGAGCGTATGGACTGGGCTGCATTTTTTGATCTTTAGCACTATGACTCTTTTTAGGGAAATTCCTTTCATAATTACTCCCTCTCTAAGCCAAAATATTTCGGTCTTATCCATAGTTCTCATTTCCAATAACATCATTTTAACTCGAACATTAGAGAATTCTATTTGGAAAATTACTTACCCCTTCAAAATTCTTCAGTCAAAATGATTTTCTCCACTTTGATATCACTTTCAATGTGTTTAGTGTGCATCATAAAAAGTCTGTGTTTTTTAACTGTTAAATATTTTAAATTTACATAGACAGCTATAAAGATGCAAAGATTTGTTCATTTATAAAAGATTATCTGAGATGTTAAAGTACTTTGTTCACAAGTTAATGAATAATGAGATCCTGGAGCAGAGGAAGGGCTTTATGTAAAAATGAAGGACATTTGAATAAAATATGGACTTTAGTTAATAATATATATCAATATTGGTTCATTAATTTTGACAAATGTGCCATACTAATGTAAAATGTTAATAATAGAGGAAAGTGAATGTGGGGCATATGGGGAATCTATCATTTTCACAACTTTTCTATAAATCTATTTTCTTTTTTTTTTTTTCCTTTTTGTCTTTTTCCGTGACCGGCAACGGATCGCAACCCTCAGTGTCGCGCCCGTACCGGACCGGGACCGGCAACGGGATCGCAACCCTCGGTGTTGCCCCCGCACCTTGCTCAGCCACTGAGCGGCCGGTCTGTATGTGGGATCCGAACCCTCAGCGGGAGCGCCAGCACGCTCCCAAGCGGCGCACTGTAGCAGTGCGCCACCGGGCCGGCCCTATAAATCTATTTTCTATAAAATTATTCTAACATAAAGTCTATTTAAAAATTAATGACTAGCAATAAAAACCAATAGATGCAAATTTAAAAGGTCTACATTTGTGTAATCTCTTGTATCTATAGCAAATAGGCTAAAGGTGAATATAACCTATATTTATGAAAAACTAGACATTTAGTTTCTATTTTTTTGATTAGTTAAGAAATAGAAGCTCATTATAGAAAATCTTTTTAAAAAATTTAAAAAGTAACAGAAACAAAATTCTTATATTTTTACCACCCAGAAGTTAGTCACTGTTAACATTTGACTTTTATTTTTTTTAACCAATTTTCAGTACACTTAAAAATTTCTTAATACAATTTTTTACATGTACTTTTTGATGTAGCTGAGATAAAATCCCACATACCACTTTATATCGTATTTTCTTCTACATGAGGAAGCAGTACAGCTGAGTATTTAAGACTCACATGGGGTTGAATCTCACTGTCTGGTTGTATGATCATATAGTTTAACTTCTCTGAATCTCAGTTCATCTTCTATAAAAATGGATAGTAAACAAGAATATGTCTGGAAAGCATTAACCATAGTGTCCAGCATATGATTCAATAAATATTTTGTGACTATTATTAACTTACTATAACTCCACAAGCATTTCCCTGCCTTGTTCAAACTTCATAAACATGTTTTATAATCAGAAGAAAATTGGTGTAATAATAATTTACATATGTTCAGGGAAAGTTTTTGCCTTCGTTTGGGTCATAGACCCATGGACAGAAGAGGTATCCTTCTGTGAGCCACGGTTAAGAACTAATATTGTAGAAGATTTGGAAAATGCAAACCTTAAAAATTTTTATCCTTGATACCACAGTTTTTAACAAATTAGGATAATGAGGTATTTTTTGTGTTTTAGCCTGATTTTTTTGCTTAATATATTAAAAATTATTCTAAATATTTCTCATAAATGCATAATATCCTACTACGTGGTTTTACCATTATGTAGATACACTATTATTTACTGTGTAATTCACATAATATGAATAAATATTGTCACTGTAACGTGTCAGTGAACATTATCTCATTAAATTTTATTAGATTTCATTTCAAATTGAGTCAAAGCATATGAAATTTTTTTAATTAAAAAAATCTTTTAAATGGATATTTTCAAATATAGTGAATTCCCTTGTACCATCTCCCATCTTTAACAATAATTAACATTTTTATCTTGTTTTTATGAGCATTTAAAAATGTCTCTTGATTCATCACCAGAGAGCTGATTACAAATTTGCTTTTTGCAAATTTATATCAACTCCAACAGTATATAGAAATGCCTATTTCTCGCCATAACTAAATAGCTTTAAATCTCTAATAATATGATAGGCAAAATAGTATTTCATTGTTTTAACTATCGTATCTTTGATTACCAGTAAAGTTTAATTTTTTTCAAGTATTATTTACTTATGTGTCCTCTTTGTGAATTGTCTGTTTGGTTCTTCTGTCCATTTAATGTTGGGCTATTGTGTTTTCTCACTGTTTTAATATGAGTTTTATATATTGATATATTAATTTTATTTATCATATTTGTTGCAAGTAATGAAAGTTTTATTTATGGTGTTTTTGACATACAGGGATTTTTAATTTTTTGTAGTCAAATCTAGTTATCTTTTTTTCATAGGCACTGTCCAAAAAATTGAATGATACTCATAATGAACTTAACGACATAAAACAGAAGGTCCAAGATACTAATTTGGAGGTTAACAAGCTGAAGAATATATTAAAGTCTGAAGTATGTATATATTTTTTCTCTTTGCTCATGATATCTAAGGGTTTTAACTAGAGTTAATTTAGTAATTGATTACACTCAAAGGAAGAGGTGAATCAACTCTTTAATACATAGCATGTTTTAGTTTTGACAATGATGGATTAACTGTATATTTAGAATGTCACCAATGTGCAAAAAGGTGACTTAAGAGTATGCCCCATTTAATTTGCTACTCAGCCACTTTAGACAAGCAGAATCTTTCTGCATGAAGGGCAAAGGGCCAGAATCAACTTGGCCTCACTTATATTTGAAAATGGTGAAGTTTTAAATTACAAACCTCTGACAAAGGAGGCTCCACCTGATTGTGTAGCAGAATTGATCTCCTGTTATGGGGCCATCTACTTCTTAAGACCAGAGCGCAGATGGCTGTCATCTGCACTTCTCTGTTAGCAACTATTTGACCAGGCGTAGGTATGTGACATCACATGATTCCAAACAAGTGTGGGTGTGTGTGTGGCAACCCTGGAATAAATAGCTTGACTAAGGATGTTAGATATATTCATTAGGTAAAATATTATCTAAAACTGTGTAGGTGGATTGATTATTATAATAGGTGTGGTGTTATCTACATACCATTCTAACCATTGATAGGAACTTTTTCCCCCAAAACTGTTTATTTTGTTTAATATATCACTTAATATCAGTCCATTATCTAAAACTGTGTAGGTGGATTGATTATTATAATAGGTGTGGTGTTATCTACATACCACTCTAACCATTGATAGGAACTTTTTCCCCCAAAACTGTTTATTTTGTTTAATATATCACTTAATATCAGTCTACAAATATATCTTGGACATTTATTCATAGTATACATAAGGGCTTTAAGAGATAAGAGATTCNACCCTCAGCGGGAGCGCCAGCACGCTCCCAAGCGGCGCACTGTAGCAGTGCGCCACCGGGCCGGCCCTATAAATCTATTTTCTATAAAATTATTCTAACATAAAGTCTATTTAAAAATTAATGACTAGCAATAAAAACCAATAGATGCAAATTTAAAAGGTCTACATTTGTGTAATCTCTTGTATCTATAGCAAATAGGCTAAAGGTGAATATAACCTATATTTATGAAAAACTAGACATTTAGTTTCTATTTTTTTGATTAGTTAAGAAATAGAAGCTCATTATAGAAAATCTTTTTAAAAAATTTAAAAAGTAACAGAAACAAAATTCTTATATTTTTACCACCCAGAAGTTAGTCACTGTTAACATTTGACTTTTTTTTTTTTTACCAATTTTCAGTACACTTAAAAATTTCTTAATACAATTTTTTACATGTACTTTTTGATGTAGCTGAGATAAAATCCCACATACCACTTTATATCGTATTTTCTTCTACATGAGGAAGCAGTACAGCTGAGTATTTAAGACTCACATGGGGTTGAATCTCACTGTCTGGTTGTATGATCATATAGTTTAACTTCTCTGAATCTCAGTTCATCTTCTATAAAAATGGATAGTAAACAAGAATATGTCTGGAAAGCATTAACCATAGTGTCCAGCATATGATTCAATAAATATTTTGTGACTATTATTAACTTACTATAACTCCACAAGCATTTCCCTGCCTTGTTCAAACTTCATAAACATGTTTTATAATCAGAAGAAAATTGGTGTAATAATAATTTACATATGTTCAGGGAAAGTTTTTGCCTTCGTTTGGGTCATAGACCCATGGACAGAAGAGGTATCCTTCTGTGAGCCACGGTTAAGAACTAATATTGTAGAAGATTTGGAAAATGCAAACCTTAAAAATTTTTATCCTTGATACCACAGTTTTTAACAAATTAGGATAATGAGGTATTTTTTGTGTTTTAGCCTGATTTTTTTGCTTAATATATTAAAAATTATTCTAAATATTTCTCATAAATGCATAATATCCTACTACGTGGTTTTACCATTATGTAGATACACTATTATTTACTGTGTAATTCACATAATATGAATAAATATTGTCACTGTAACGTGTCAGTGAACATTATCTCATTAAATTTTATTAGATTTCATTTCAAATTGAGTCAAAGCATATGAAATTTTTTTAATTAAAAAAATCTTTTAAATGGATATTTTCAAATATAGTGAATTCCCTTGTACCATCTCCCATCTTTAACAATAATTAACATTTTTATCTTGTTTTTATGAGCATTTAAAAATGTCTCTTGATTCATCACCAGAGAGCTGATTACAAATTTGCTTTTTGCAAATTTATATCAACTCCAACAGTATATAGAAATGCCTATTTCTCGCCATAACTAAATAGCTTTAAATCTCTAATAATATGATAGGCAAAATAGTATTTCATTGTTTTAACTATCGTATCTTTGATTACCAGTAAAGTTTAATTTTTTTCAAGTATTATTTACTTATGTGTCCTCTTTGTGAATTGTCTGTTTGGTTCTTCTGTCCATTTAATGTTGGGCTATTGTGTTTTCTCACTGTTTTAATATGAGTTTTATATATTGATATATTAATTTTATTTATCATATTTGTTGCAAGTAATGAAAGTTTTATTTATGGTGTTTTTGACATACAGGGATTTTTAATTTTTTGTAGTCAAATCTAGTTATCTTTTTTTCATAGGCACTGTCCAAAAAATTGAATGATACTCATAATGAACTTAACGACATAAAACAGAAGGTCCAAGATACTAATTTGGAGGTTAACAAGCTGAAGAATATATTAAAGTCTGAAGTATGTATATATTTTTTCTCTTTGCTCATGATATCTAAGGGTTTTAACTAGAGTTAATTTAGTAATTGATTACACTCAAAGGAAGAGGTGAATCAACTCTTTAATACATAGCATGTTTTAGTTTTGACAATGATGGATTAACTGTATATTTAGAATGTCACCAATGTGCAAAAAGGTGACTTAAGAGTATGCCCCATTTAATTTGCTACTCAGCCACTTTAGACAAGCAGAATCTTTCTGCATGAAGGGCAAAGGGCCAGAATCAACTTGGCCTCACTTATATTTGAAAATGGTGAAGTTTTAAATTACAAACCTCTGACAAAGGAGGCTCCACCTGATTGTGTAGCAGAATTGATCTCCTGTTATGGGGCCATCTACTTCTTAAGACCAGAGCGCAGATGGCTGTCATCTGCACTTCTCTGTTAGCAACTATTTGACCAGGCGTAGGTATGTGACATCACATGATTCCAAACAAGTGTGGGTGTGTGTGTGGCAACCCTGGAATAAATAGCTTGACTAAGGATGTTAGATATATTCATTAGGTAAAATATTATCTAAAACTGTGTAGGTGGATTGATTATTATAATAGGTGTGGTGTTATCTACATACCACTCTAACCATTGATAGGAACTTTTTCCCCCAAAACTGTTTATTTTGTTTAATATATCACTTAATATCAGTCTACAAATATATCTTGGACATTTATTCATAGTATACATAAGGGCTTTAAGAGATAAGAGATTCTAAGGACTCCTAAATTGCAATCCTTGCTTTCAGGCAGCAAGGCGGTAGTATTATGTGGACAAAGCAGGTGGTTTCCTATACTTCTTGATTTTAAGGTGCCAACAGTATAATAGCATAAATGGACAGCAGCTTTGGAATCAGGAAGATCTGGCTCTTCTTCTCACTAATGACATGGATTTATGCAGGCTCCTCAGTAACCTCTCTGAGTCTCGGTTTCCTATCTGTAATTGAGAAGAACACACAAGTTAATGAGATAAAGAATTTGAAACACCTAGCACAGTCAGCCATCTAGTCAGAAATAAATAAATGAATATCTAGAACAACATTTAACGTAGTAAGCTTTCAGCCAATGTTAAGTGCTTCCCTGTATCTCCCTAGCCTGTCAGTCATATTACCTGAAATTCCACCATTAGGGATTGGAGCTTTTATATTCTGGAATTGTATTTCAGACATCACACATCAGGCTTCTCTCAGCTTTTAGCATCCTAATGTGAGTTTGTTTATGAGATTGCATTTCACAGCAGTAGGTGGATCTAGGCACACCCCTGAGAGAATGAACCATGGGTCCATTTTGGTAGGGAGAGGCCATCAACAAGTGTGGAGTACTTCATTCATTCACTCATTGATTCATTGGGCAGTGAGCTAGGTGCTGGGAAGCCAGAGACGAAAAACAGAGAGGAAACAGAATGGCTCCCCAGGCAGTAGGAACAACATGAGCAGAGGTAGAAGGGGGAAAAAGTAGGTCCTGTAGCTAGAGTGGAGTATACAGATGGGTGATAATGGAGAAATAAGGAGGATCTTCTTTGAACCCTATGGTCAGGAAGTTTTCATTAGAACTTAAGCATTGAAATTATTTGAGAATTGCCTTTTAGGAAGATTATTCTGCAGATATTAGGGAGAATAAATCAGAAGGGTAACAAAATCAGAAGGAGCGGGAACAATTAGGAGAGGTTGCAACCATAATTCAGGCTAGAAATGCAAAGGATTCCATATGAGGCAGGTGGAGTGCTGCAGTGAACCCTGTGGGTGCCCAGAGGGAGTTGTGGGTACAGGATGGGGGAGTCACCATATACTTGGAAATGAAGAGATCCTGAAGGTGGGGAATGGAGAATACCGAAGAACATTTTCACTTTCTTTATAATGTTGCCTATCTCAGCCCCACACTGCTCTGGCCTCTATGGGTAAACTATGGTTTCTGGTTGCCGAGAAGGGCCAGAGAGACATTTTATGGCAATCCTTTTTCACTTTGAGTGATGTATTACCTGGTCACACAACAAAATATAAAAATGTTTCCTATCTTCAAGGTGTTATCAGGGAGACAGTAGATCCACACCTAACTACATAAAGCTAAAAGGCAATTTTAAGTGAATGACATAGATAATAAACACTACAGAAAGTGGGTAAAATTCAGTGTATGTGTATTGTACCATATACCTCCTAAGTACATATTCTCTACACAACTATTATTTTCAGTATAATCATTGAAAACACACATGTTCCTCCTGGCACATTTGGAATACCTGAATCTTGAAAGCCAATAAACTTAGCATATTAACTCGGTAAGTGTCTTGGCAGAGATTTTTCACATTAGAGACCACAAGGTGGCGATATTAACTGAATTTCAACCAGTTTTTTTATGATTAAGTAATCATAATTGTGAGAACATAAAGTTAATTTGAAAGGCTTATAGGGTGAGACGTTAGCATATTAACTCGGTAAGTGTCTTGGCAGAGATTTTTCACATTAGAGACCACAAGGTGGCGATATTAACTGAATTTCAACCAGTTTTTTAATGATTAAGTAATCATAATTGTGAGAACATAAAGTTAATTTGAAAGGCTTATAGGGTGAGACATTATTTTTTGCAACCTAGTCATTTAATTTAGCTGAGGCTTTCTGATAGGGAAATGCACTATTCATTAGTAGGTAAAAGAGAAAGAGATCTAGTGCCCCTTTAAAAAAAAGTAATTACTGAAATTATAACTGATTTTTTTAGAATGAGTTGGCCAGACCATAATTCTAAAATATATTTTAAAAAATAGTCTAATAATGATTTGCCAGTATAGTATATATTATTTGTAGAGCTGAATTTTTCCCTCCAGAAATAGGATCCTACTTCATTGCCTGCTCATGTCAGAAATTTGAAGGTTTTAAAAATCTCGTTCTTTATTGTATGCCCAATTTTTACATGAATGCATATTTATGAGTAGTGCTTATTGTTATAGGTCTTATATTTTACGTCTGAGCAATTTGAGGCAAGTTGCTAGAATAGTGGGCAATAGTGAATCACAGAACCGTCCATGATCAAGAAAATTAAGGCAGGGGCTATGAATGAAAGGCAGGAACCAGAAAAGAAATGTGCCAAACCAAGAGAATCATCAGAAGTTGATACTTAAGATATGCAAGTACTCAGAAGCTCTGTAGCCAGTGCAACTGAGTAAAGCAGTCAGGAACAAGGGAATACACAGATAGAAAAGGTCAGAGGCTCAGAAACCAGACCAGCAAGTAGTCAGTGAGCAGACATATGGGAAAAGGAGGCAGTGATGATTTTGTTTGAAAGAAAGAAAACATAACAGCTTATTCATCCAGGTCCTAAAGATAAGAGTAATTAAATTTATTTAAGTTTACTGGCAGGATGAGTGTGACTCAGGAGCCAGGGCAGATCCTGATCTCACTCCCTTTTGTTAATCACAGGATGACCAGTTTTCCAAACTAAGAGTACGGATAGGTTTCCTCAAGATTATATTACAAGTGCTCTTCATGGCAAGTGAATTCCCAATGACCTGGAAAATAATGTTTAATTTGTATCATATGTTGAATATTTTTAAAGTTTTAAAGTAAGCTTTTCTTTTTAGGAATCTGAGAACCGGCAAATAATGGAACAACTCCGAAAAGCCAATGAAGATGCTGAAAACTGGGAAAATAAGGCCCGTCAATCAGAGGCAGATAACAATACCCTCAAACTGGAACTTATCACTGCCGAGGCAGAGGGTAACAGATTAAAAGAAAAAGTAGATTCCCTCAACAGAGAGGTTGAGCAAGTAAGTTTGGGAAAATATGCTTATAATACATTCTGTGCTGTATTTAAAAGTTTTGTTTGGCTTTTAATAAATTATATAAACATACACTTAAATTATTTAAATATACTGTGAATTACAGCTGCTAAACAAATGTTCTCCTTATATCCACTCTGGTTCTCCTCTAATCTCTTGTCTGTCCTACAACCAGAATGATCTTTAGCATTTTTTAAAATTAGGAACTATTTCAAAAATACCCAAAAAGTGCAAAAAATGTGTAATATAACAGACATACATATTCCCACTTCTCAGATATAAGGATGCTAACATTTTGCCATATTTGCTTCAAATGTCTCTTTGTTTAAAGAAATAAAACATTACAGATACAACCTCTCATCCTTTTTCCTCCTCCCTCCCTAATTATTGGTGTCAGGGTGTCTAACTCCTCTGCATGTGTTTATAGTTTTTCTACAAATCACCCACAAATGATGTATAATGTTGTTTTATGTGTTTTAAGTTTTTATTTAAGTGATAACAAACATACCATAGACATCTATTTGCATCTTTTCTTCTGTACTCAATATTGTAATTTTGAAATTTATGCATTTTTATACATTTGGTGTACTACTTCAAACAGTTGCATGTGTTCACTGTATTAATATTTTCTTTTTTAATTCACTCCATATTGAAGGAAATTTAATTTTTTCACTTATTTCAATAATAAAATACTGCAACAAGCTTCCTTTTATATTTCTCCTTGGCTATATGTCTCTGTAGGATTATGCCTGGAAGAGAAACTGGATCTAAGATATGTACAATTTCAAGTCTTCTACGTATTGTCAAATTGCCCTCTAAAGTTTCACTTCCCCAACGAAAATCATGAATTCATTTTCTCAAATACTAATTAATACTTGATATTGCCAGACTAAAATTTTTTCTGTACTTTTGTTGTGTGTTTTCTTCATTACCAGTGAAATCGAGGATCTTTTCATGTTTCTTGGCCATTTAGGATTCCTCATTTGTGAGTTTTCTCTTGAGTGAATTTTTCTTAAACTTTGCCCAGTTATCTATTGGGTTGTTTATCTTTTTCATATTAATTTATAAGAATTCTCTATTCTTGATAATAATCCTCTAAAAAATATTACACTTATCTTGTCCTTGTCTGTGGCTTATCTTTTCACTTTTCTTTCAATATAAACAGACATTAAATTCTTTTCAAAAAAATTTATTTATTATTATTGTTATTATTATTTTACATTCTAAGATGTTGTGGAGAAGTTCGGGGGAGAGGAGAAAGGGGAGGAGGATAGCATGGGAGGAGCAGGAAGGAGGGGGCATGGTCAAAGCCTGTGGCACCCCCCTCATTCAAGCAAGGAAGCCCAGGGGGATTCCAGTGGCAGCCTGGTGGTCATCACTGGGCTGGATGCAGATGTTGGGGGGACGCGGCTGAGGCCCTCAGCACCCCTCAGCCCCAGCTTGGGAGCCCGGGGGCTTCTGGTCCTTCTAGGTTTTATAGGTGTTTTTTGGTGGTGTTAGAACTTTACTGGCTAATATCAGAACTTTGTCTCTGATCTATGGGTTTTTT
>NW_007734313.1:24754-26374 GCF_000696425.1 Galeopterus variegatus | reverse complement strand
GAACCAGCACTTGAGCCCTGTGGTTGAGCTAAATTGCTGCTTTACTGCTGATTCTCTGGGGGAGGCTTTTTGTGCAGCTCAGGTTTTAATTGTTGTTTAAGCACTTCTGGGTCTTGTGAGGTCCAGTACCACCTGGGTTGTGTGGAAATCCTGGTGCAGGCCTGAGTCTTTTCAACAAACTATACCCCTGCAGTTCTATGTTCCTGACCAGTCTCCACTGAATGGCACTGTGCTGGTTGGAGGACAGATCAGCTGTCTGTGCTGTGCCCCAATGTTCCCCCAGTGGGCCCATCTGCCCCATGCCCCCACACTCCAAACATATCCCATGGGACAGGCCAGGCTCTGGTCCTTTGCAATGACTCACCGGCCTCTGAGTGGTTCCTTTTTTCAATTGTGTCAGGCTGGGTCACAGACCCTTCAAACCATTGTGCAGACTGGGTCACAGACCCCTCATATGCAGACTGGGTCACAGACCCCTCATATGCAGGTTGCAAGCTAGGTAGTTGTAAAAACATCCTGGGAGTTATTGGCATGGTTGACATGGTTTATTTGGACGTGAGCTCAGTCCCCCATGGATCAGAGCCATTGTCTTTTATACTAGAGTCAGATAACCAAGAAACACATGGTCACAAGTCAGATAGCCAAGGAACACTTGGGCACACATGCACAGTTAACGTATTTACATCAGGCAGGCTGAGTCATGCTCAGCCAGATATGAGGTGAGGGAGCCTGACCAGTCTGTCTCCATTTTCCTCACAAGTTGTCTTGTGGCCCCTTTCTCCTATGTGGGTCCCTGTTAGTGGTGTTACTGGCCTCGGGGCCATGAAGCCTGTCTTCTTCTCTGCAGCGTCCAAGCAACTTCATATGAACAGCACAGCAGCGGCTTCTCCCAGCTCTTGCTCTGTGTCACCAGGGCCAGGCTTGAAGTGGTCAGGGCTTAAAACAATCAGAGTGGTCCTTTCTTTCTCTCATCATGGCTTCCCCTGCCTTCATGAACTCCTTAGGTCTCTCCTCCTTTTCCCCTGAGCTCTAGCAGTCCCAGCTTGGCAGTCATTGCTTTTTTTTTTTTTTTCCCTTTTTGTCTTTTTATACTGACCGGTAACGGGATCGCAACCCTCGGTGTCGCGCCCGTACCGGGGACCGGCAACGGGATCGCAACCCTCGGTGTTGCTCCCGCACCGCGCTCAGCCAGTGAGCGAGAACCAGTCTCCACATGGGATCCGAACCCTTGGCAGGAGTGCCACCATGCTCCCAAGCGGTGCACTCTCCAGTGCGCCACCGGGCTGGCCCAGTCATTGCTTTTTAATAGTTGTAAATTGGTTGATTGTGGGAGAAGGGGATGCTGGGTACTGTCTATTCTGCCATCTTGATTGGAAGTCCAGACATTAAATTCTGATGCACTCAGAATTATCAAAGTTTTCCTATATGTTTTATACTTTTATTACTTCTTTAAGAAATCCATTATTATCCCAAAGCCAAAAAGATATTTTCCTATATTTTCATTTAGAAATTCTTCTAAAAGTCTAAAAGTATGTTAAATTTTTCCCTTTACATTTAGGTCTTTTTTTTTTTTTTTTTTTTTTTTTTTTTTTTTTTTTTTTTTTTTTTTTTTTTTTAAAA
>NW_007734313.1:20289-23889 GCF_000696425.1 Galeopterus variegatus | reverse complement strand
AAAAAAAAAAAAAAAAAAAAAAAAAAAAAAAAAAAAAACAAAAAAAAAAAGAAAAAATTTAAAAATTTTTTTTATTTTTTAAAAATTTTTTAAAAATTTAAAAATATTTTTAATTTTTTCCTTTTTTTTTTGGTTTTTTTTTTTTTTTTTTTGTCTTTTGTCTTTTTCCGTGTCCGGCAACGGATCGCAACCCTCAGTGTTGCCCCCTTACCGGACCGGGGACCGGAAACGGGATTGCAACTCTCGGCGTTGCTCCCACGCCTCGCTCAGCCAGTGAGCGGGAACCGGTCCGTATGTGGGATCCGAACCCTCGGGCGGGAGCGCCGCCGCACTTCCCAAGCGGCGCACTATCCAGTGCACCACCGGGCCGGCCCTACATTTAGGTCTTTAATCCACTTGAAATTGGTTTTATTTTACTTCAAACTTGAAGTAAAGATATAATTTTTATTTTGTGGATGGGTATCCATCATCATTTCTTCACTGAAATATGTCTACATCATCATAAAAATATGTTCCCATACATTCCGTTCCATTGGTCTATTTATATATCCCCTTGCCAATAATACACTCCTGCAGCTACTATAGTTTTATGTTAAATTTTGATATCTGGGAGGATTAATGTTTCCTAAAATTATTTTAACTGTTCTTGGCCATTATTAAACTCTCTCAAATGAATTTTAGAATAAACATTATATCCCATGATTTTATATCTATCTTCTTTTATATGCATTTGAGACTGGAAATTTCTCTCTAAATATTTCTTTGGCTGCAGACCACAAGTTTTTTTTTTTTTTTTTTAATTTTTTATTGAAACATAGTTGATCGTACATATCTGTGGGGTACAGAGTTGAATATCAATACCTGTGTGCAATATATCATGCTCAAATCAGGATAATTAGTATATTCAACATTGTACAATGTAGTCGTTTTTTGTGGCCCTTTACCAAATTCCTCTCTCATCCCTCCTCCTCCCCCTTTCCCATCTCTGTTAACCCTAGTTCTGTTCTTTCCTTTTGAAAGTTCAACACATTATGATTGTTGTATCATTTAAAAAATATATTTATTTTTTTTTAAAGGTTATTTTTATTTTATCATTACACAATGTAAAAATGTTTTGTGGCCTTTTACCAATTTCTCCCTAACCCTGCCTCCGCCCTTTCACACCTCTGCTGGCCTCAGTTCTGTTCTCTCCTTTTGAAAGTTCAACAAATTATTGTGATTGGTGTATCTTTCTGTCTTTTTTGTTTATTTGTTTATTTTCTTTAGCTCCTACTTGTGAATGGGAACATGTGGTGTTTCTCTTTCTGTGCCTGGCTTATTTCACTTAACATAATTTTCTCTAAGTTCATCCATGTTGCTGCAAATGACAGGATTTCATTCCTTTTTATGGCAGAGTAGTATTCCACTGTGTAAATATACCACATTTTCCTTATCTGGTCATCTGACCATGGTCATTTAGGTTGGTTCCAACTCTTGGCTATTGTAAATAGAGCTGTGATAAACATGGGCGTACATGTATCCCTTTGACATGATGATTTCCGTTCCTTTGGGTATATACCCAGCAGTGGGATTGCTGGATTGTATGGCAGTTCTATCTAGTTGTTTGAGGAGTGTACTTACGTTCTCCATAACAGCTGCACCAATTTGCAGTCCCACCAACAGTGTAGGAGGATTCCCCTTCCTCCAGATCCTCACCAGCATTTGTTACTTTCTGTCTTTTTGATAATAGCCAGTCTAAGTGAGGTGAGATGGTATCTCAATGTGGTTTTGATTTGCATTTGATGCTGAGTGACACTGAGCATTTTTTCATGTGTCTGTTTTCTTCCTTTGAGAAATGCCTATTCAAGTTAGTATTAGTCTGTTTCTGTTGCTTATAACAGAATATCTGGAACTGGGTGATTTGTAAGAAAACAAAATATATTGTTTACAGTTTCAGACTCTGGGAAGTCCAAAGTCCAGGGAACACAACTGGTGAGGGTCTTTTTTGGTGGTGGCTTTACGGCAATGCAGGGGTTTCACATGGCAGAAAATGGTGGAGCAGAGAAAGAGAGAAATAGCTCCTTAGGCGTACTCCTTGTAAAGCCCTCATAACCATGCCCCTGACCACCATTATTAATCCATTCGCTAGGGCATGGTCCTACAATCTAATCACTTCTTCAAGACCCTACCTTTCAATTATCATAATAGGATTTCCCACTCTCANAAGTGAGAACATGTGATATTTCTCTGTCTGTGCCTGACTTGTTTCACTTAATATAATTCTAGGTGCATCCATTTCGTTGCAAATGGCAGTATTTCATTCTATAGTAGAGTAGTATTGCATTATGTAGACATACCACAGTTTCCATATCCACTCATCTGATGATGGACATTTGGGCTTGTTCCAATGCTTAGCTATTGTAAAGAGTACTGCAATGAACATTGGGGAACAGGTATACCTTCGACTTGATGATTTCCATTCCTCTGGGTATATTCCCAGCAGTGGGCTAGCTGGGTCATATGGCAGATATATCTGCAATTGTTTGAGGAACCTCCATACCAATTTCCATAGAGGCTGCACCATTTTGCATTCCCACCAACAATGTATGAGAGTTCCTTTTTGTCCGCAACCTCGCCAGCATTTATCAGTCACAGTCTTTTGGATTTTAGCCATCCTAACTGGAGTGAGATGGTATCTCAGTGTGGTTTTNAATCTAATCACTTCTTCAAGACCCTACCTTTCAATTATCATAATAGGATTTCCCACTCTCAGCAGTTACAGTGGGGATTAAGCTTCAATGAGGTTGTGGGGGAGGAGCAGGGTGGTCATCCAATCTGTAGCAAGATCCTTTGGCCATTTTTTAATTGAGTTATTTGTTTTTTTACTGTTAAGTTGTTTGAGTACTTTGTATATTCTGGATATTAATCCTTTGTCTGATGCATAGCTTGCAAATAATTTCTTACACTCTGTAGGTTGTCCTTTCACTCTGTTAATTGTTTCTTTTGCTGTGCAGAATCTTTTTAGTTTGATATAACCCCATTTGTTTATTTTTCTTTTTGTTGCCTCTGTTTTGGGATCATATTCATAAAGTCTTTGTCCAGTCCTACATCCTGCAGTGTTTCCCCTATGTTTTCTTTTAGGAGTTTTATAGTTTCAGGTCTAATATTTAGTTCTTTAATCCATTTTGAGTTGATTTTGGTATACAATGAGAGGTATGGATCTAGTTTCATTCTTCTATGTATGGATGGCCAGTTTTTGAAGAGGCAGTCTTTTCCCAAATGTATGTTCTTGTTGCCCTTGAGGTAATGCTTTTATCACTGTTCAGTTTTATTTTTTTTCTTGCTTCTTTTTATTTTTTTATTTTTATTTTTTATTTTTTAAATGTGAAGCATTATTTTAATTAATTTATTATTATTATTATTATTTTCATTTTATTTTATTTTGTCAATATAAAATGTGATTGATTATTGTGGCCAATTACCAAAACCTCCCTTCCTCCTCCCTCTCCCTCCTCTGTCTCTCCCCTCCCTCCCAACAATGTCCTTTCTGTTCACTTGTCTATCAACTTCAAGGAATTGTAATTGTTGCATCTTCCTCCCCCCCCCCCCCCCCCCCCCTCC
>NW_007734313.1:0-19172 GCF_000696425.1 Galeopterus variegatus | reverse complement strand
CGTATTCATGAAGTCTGTGTCCAGTCCTACTTCCTGAAGTGTTTCTCCTATGTTTTCTTTAAGAAGTTTTATCTGGGCTGGCCCGGTGGCGCACTTGGTAGAGTGCGGCGCTTGGGAGTGTGGCGCCACTCCCACCGAGGGTTCGGATCCCATATAGAGACCGGTCCGCTCACTGGTTGAGCGCAGTGCGGGCGCGGTGCCGAGGGTTGCGATCCCGTTGCCAGTCAGTAGAAAAGACAAAAAGGAAAAAAAAAAAAGAAGTTTTATCATTTCAGGGTGTATATTTAATTCTTTAATTTATTTTGAGTTGATTTAAGTATATGGTGAGAGGTATGGGTCTAGTTTCATTCTCCTGCATATGGATATCCAGTTATCCCAGCACCATTTGCTAAAGAGGCAGTCTCTTCCCCAGTGACAAAGGCTTGGTGCCTTTGTCAAAGAGCAGATGGCTGTAGGTGTGTGGGTTGATTTCTGGATTCCCTATTCTATTTCATTGATCAATGTGTCTGTTTTTATGCCACTACCATGCTATTTTGGTTATTATACCTTTGTAGTATAGTTTAAAGTCAGGTAGTGTTTTTGCTCAGAATTGCTTTGGCTATGCATGGTCTTTTGTTATTCCATATAAATGTCTGGATAGTTTTTTTCCATTTCTGATAAAAATGTCATTGGAATTTTGATGGGGATTGCATTGAATTTGTATATCACTTTGGGTAGTATGAACATTTTCACAATGTTGATTCTTCCAATCCAAGAGTATGGGATATCTTTCCATCTTCTTGTATCCTCTCTAATTTCTCTCAGCAGTGGTTTGTAGTTCTTATTATAGAGATTTTTCACATCCTTGGTTAACTCAATTCTGAAGTTTTTTATTTTTTGGTGGCTATTGTAAATGGGCAAGCTTTCTGGATTTCTCTTTCTGCATGTTCACTATTGGAGAATAGAAATGCTACTGATTTTTGTGTGTTGATTTTGTATCCTGCTACTTTGCTGAAATCATTTATCAACTCCAAGAGTTTTTTTGTAGAGGCTTTAGGCTGTTCGATATATAGGATCATGTCATCTGCAAAGAGGGACAGTTTGACTTCATCTTTTCCAATCTGGATGCCCTTTATTCCCTTTTCTTCTCTGATTGCTCTGGCTAGTACTTCTAACACTATTTTGAATAGGAGTGGTGAGAATGGGCATCCTTGTCTAGTTCCTGTTCTTAAATCACACAGTATGTACTTATCATGTCTTGGCTTCTTTCCTTTAACATAATGTTTTTGAAGTTCATCCATGTTGTTGCATGTTAGTTCATTGCTTTTTATTGTTGAGTAGTATTCCATGTATAGCTATATCACAATTTTGTTTTGTTTTTTTTTTTTGACCGGTAAGGATTACGCAACCCTTGGCTTGGTGTTGTCCGCACCACGCTCAGCCAGTGAGTGCACCGGCCATCCCTATATAGGATCTGAACCCATGGCCTTGGTGCTAACAGCACCACACTCACCCGAGTGAGCCAGGGGGCTGGCCCCACAATTTGTTTATTCACCTGTTGATAGTTATATGCTTGTGTATTAGTCTGCTAGGGCTACCATAACAAATACCACAGTCTGGGTGGCTTAAACAATAGGAATACATTTTCTCACAGTACTGGGGACTTGAAGTCCAAGATGACAGTGCTGGCAGGTTTGATTTCTCCTGGGGCCTCTCTCCTTAGTCTACAAATGTCTGCCTTCTTTCTGTGCATTTCAGATAAGGGATGCTCAATCTGTAGCACTTTACACTCTCACTTGCATTGTGTGATAGTTCCAGTTACTCTATATCTTCTCCAACACTTGGTGGTGTTGTTAGATATGTAGGGTTATCACATTGTCATTAGTTCACATTTCCCTCATGGCTAATGATGTTCAACAGCTTTTCACATGCTTATTGTTCAAATATGTTGCCCACCATTTTTATTGGGATGTTTGTCTTCTTATTAATAAGTTGTAGGAATTTTTGAACACTTTAGATGTTCCTTTGTTAGGTATATGTATTTTGAATATTTTCTCCCAGTCACTGGCTTGCCTTTTTATTTTCTTAATAAAGTCTTTCTAAGAGCAGAGGTTTTAAATTTTTGATGAAATCCAGTTTACCAATTTTCTTTTATACTTTGTACTTCTATGTCCTATCTAATAAATCTTTGCATACACCAAGGTGCATAGACTTTCTTTTAGGAATTTTATACTTTCAGATTTTATATTTAGATCTACGATGCATTACAAGATAATATTTGTGTATGATGTAAGATAAGGGTCAAGGTTCATTTTTTTCCCACATGGATGTGAAGTTGTTTGGCACTATTTGTTGAAAAGACTATTGTTTCACCATTGAATTATCTAAAAGCCTTTGACAAAAATCAAATGATTATATACTCATATGTGTGGGTCTATTTCTGCACTCTCTTCTATTCCATGGATGCATATGTCTATCCATAGTCAGTATCATGTACTCATACGTGTGGGCCTATTTCTGCACTCTCTTCTATTCCATGGATGCATATGTCTATCCATAGTCAGTATCATATACTCATACGTGGGCCTATTTCTGCACTCTCTTCTATTCCATGGATGCGTATGTCTATCCATAGTCAGTATCATGTACTCATACGTGTGGGCCTATTTCTGCACTCTCTTCTATTCCATGGATGCATATGTCTATCCATAGTCAGTATCATATACTCATACGTGGGCCTATTTCTGCACTCTCTTCTATTCCATGGATGCATATGTCTATCCATAGTTAGTATCATATACTCATACGCGTGGGCCTATTTCTGCCCCACTTCTATTCCGTGGATGCATATGTCTATCCATAGTCAGTATCATATACTCATGTGTGTGGGTCTATTTCTGCACTCTCTTCTATTCCATGGATGCATATGTCTATCCATAGTCAGTATCATATACTCATACGTGGGCCTATTTCTGCACTCTCTTCTATTCCATGGATGCATATGTCTATCCATAGTCAGTATCATGTACTCATACGTGTGGGTCTCTTTCTGCACTCTCTTCTATTCCATGGATGCATATGTCTATCCATAGTCAGTATCATGTACTCAATACTCATGTGTGTGGGTCTATTTCTGCACTCTCTTCTATTCCATGGATGCATATGTCTATCCATAGTCAGTATCATATATACTCATACGTGTGGGCCTATTTCTGCACTCTCTTCCATCCCATGGATGCGTATGTCTATCCATAGTCAGTATCACAGTGCCTTGATTAATATATTTTTGTAGTAAGTCAAGAAATGAGTTAGTGTGAGTCCTCCAAATGTGTTCTTTCTCAAAATATTTCGCTATTATGCATCCATTTCTACATAAATTTAGAATGTGCTTATCATTTTCTACAGAAAAAACCTACTTGGGCTTTGATTAGCATTGTTTTGAATGTACAGATCAGTATGGAGAGAGTGGGGATTTTAACAACATTGAGTCTTCCAGCCCATAAACATGATGTACCCATCCATTTGCTTGTTTAGGTCAGTCTTTTATATCATTCAACAATGTTTTGTACTTTTCAGTGTACGGGTATTGATGGAGTTTGGATGTGTTGTCCCCTCCAAACCTCATGTGGAAATCTGATCCCCAATGTGGCAGTGTTGGAAACTGATTGAGTCATGGGGGCGGATCCCTTATGAATGGATTAATCCCCGCCCTGGTGGAGGGGGGATTAATGAGTGAGTTCTCGCTCCATTAGTTCCTGCAAGAGCTTGTTGTTTGTAGGAACCTGGCACTACTTCTCTCTCTCGCTTCCTCTCTGGCCATGTGATCTGCTTGTACCCACTGGCTGCCTGCCACTTTTGCTCCATGAGTAGAAGCAGCCTGAGGCCCATGCCCATGCAGCTGTCCCAGAATCGTAAGCCAAATAAAACCTTTTTCCTTTATAAATTACCCAGTCTCAGGTATTTCTGTTATAGCAACACAAAACAGACTAAAACAGCTATTATATATATTTCGTGAAATTCATCCCACTGACGTTTAGTATATTCATAGAGTTGTGCAGCCATCATCATAATCAATTTGAGAACATTTTAATTATTTTTTTAAAATACTGTACTCTTTAGCCTTCACCACCAGAATCCCCATTTAGATCTTTAATCTATTTTGAATTAATTTTTGTGCATTGTGTGAAATAAGGGTCTAAATTCATTCTTTTGCATCTAGTTGTCTTAACAATATTTGTTAAAAAGACTATTTCTAGTTGTCTTATCAATTGTTGAAAAGGCTATTTCCTCCTCCATTAATTGGTTTGGGTACCCTTATCAAAAATCAATAGACTGTAGATACATGGGTTTATTCTTGACTCTCAATTCTATGTCATTAATCAATATATCTATCCTTATGTCATTACCACACTGTCATGATTACTATTACTTTGTAATAAGATTTGAAATTGGAAAGTATGAGTCCTCCTGCTTTATTTTTATTTTTCAAGATTGTTTGGCTATTCTGTATCTTTTGAATTTCTGTATGAATTTTAGGATCAGTTTGTTAATATCTACAAAGAAGCCACCTGAGATTCTAATAGTGTTTGTGTTGAATCGGTAGATCAATTTTGGGAAAATTTCATTCTTTTTATGGTTGAGTAGTATTCCATTGTGTATATATACCAAATTTTCCTTATCTAGTCATACACTGATGGACATTTAGATTGGTTCCATCTCTTGGTTATTGTAAATAGAGCTGCAATAAACATGGGAGTGCAGGTACCTTTGACATTTTGATTTCATTCCTTTGGGTATATACCCAGTAGTGGGATTGCTGGATTGTATGGTTGTTTTATCTGTACTTGTTTGAGAAACCTCCATCCTGTTTTCCAGAATGGCTGTACTAATTTACAGTCCCACCAACAGGGTAGAAAGTGTTCCCCTTTCTCTGCATCCTCACCAGCATGTTATTCTCTGTCTTTTTTATGATAGACAGCTTAAGTGGAGTGAGATGATACCTCAGTGTGGTTTTGATTTGCATTTCCCTGATGTTGAGTATTTTTCATATACTTGTTGGCCATTTGTATATATTCTTTTGAGAAATGTCTATTCAGCTTCTATGCCCATTTTTAATTGGATTATTTGTTTTCTTTTAAGTTATTTGAGTTCCTTGTATATTCTGAATATTAATCCCTTGTTCAATGTATAGCTTGCAGATATTTTCTCCCATTCTGTAGGTTGCCTTTTCACTCTGTTGATTGTTTCCTTTGCTGTGCAAAAGCTTTTTCATTTGACATAATCCCATTTGTTTATGTTTTCTTTTGTTGCTTGTGCTTTTGAGGTCTTATTCATAAAGTCTTTGCCCAGTCCTACATCCTGAAGTGTTTTCCCTGTGTTTTCTTTTAGGCGTTTATAGCTTCAGATCTTATATTTAATTCTTTAATCAATTTCGAGTTTATTTTGGTATATAGTGAGAGGTACAAGTCTAGTCTGACTCTTCTACACATGGATATCTGGTTTTCCCAGCACCATTTGCTGAAGAGGCTATCCTTTCACAAATGTATGTTCTTGATGCCTTTCTCAAAGATCAGTTGGCTGTAAGGATATGGATTGATTTCTGAGTTCTCTATTCTGTTCCACTTGTCCATCTGTCTGTTTTTATGCCACTACCATGCTGTTTTGGTTATTTATTGTATAATTTGAAGTCAGGTAATGTAATACCTCTGGCTTTATTTTTTTTCTCAGGATTGCTTTGGCTATTTGGGGTCTTTTGTTGTTCCATATGAATGTTAGGATTGTGTTTACTATTTCTGTGAAGAATGTCATTGGTATTTTGATGAGGATTGCATTGAATCTGTAGATCACTTGGGATACTATGGCCATTTCCACAATGCTAATTCTTCCAATCTGTGAACATGGAATGGCTTTCCATGTTTTGGTGTCCTGTTTAATTTCTTTCAGCAGTGTTTTGTAGCTCGAATTGTAGAGATCATTTACCTCCTTTGTTAAATTTATTTCTAGGTATTTTATTCTTTTTAGTTAGTCTAGCTAATGGTTTTTCTATTTTATCTTCTCAAAACACCAACTTTTTGTTTCTTTGATCCTTTGTGTCATTTTTTAAATCTCTATTTCATTTAATTCTGCTCTGCTCTGATCTTATTTATTGCCATCTAATAATTTTAGGATTAGATTGTTTTTGTTTTTCTACTTCGTTGCAATATAATATTAGGTTGTTTATTTGAAATCTTTCTATTCTTTTAATACAAGCATTTATTGCAGTAAACTTCCCTCTTAGTACTGCTTTTGCATACTTATCCTATAGGTTTTGGTAAGTTGTGCTTGTATGTTTGTTTGCTTCAATGATTTTAAAATTTCCTGCTGTATTTCTTTTTTGACCCGTTGGTCATTCAGGAGCATGTTGTTTAGTTTCCATGTATTTGTATAGTTTCCAAAGTTTTGTTCGTGATTAATTTCTAATTTTATTCTATTGTGGTCTGAAATATACTTGATATGATTTCAATCTTTTTAAATTTGTTGAAACTTACTTTGTAGCCTAACATATGGTCTGTCCTAGAGAATGATCTGCATGCTGATGAGAAGAATATATATTCTGCAGTTGTTTGATGAAATGTTCTGTAAATGTCTATCAAATCCATTTGGTCTAAAGTGCTGTTTAAATCCAATGTTTGTCTGCTACTTTTTTGTCTAGATGATCTGTCCATTGCTGAGAGCAGCATGTCAGAGTCCCCAACTATTATTGTGTTTGGGTCTTATCTCTTCCTTTATTTGTTGTATATGTCTGGCTGTTCTGATTTCAAGTGCATATATATTTATGATTGTTGTATCCTATTGATGCATTGATCCTTTTATAATTATATAACATACTTGTCTCTTTTTATAGTTCTTGGTTTTAAGTCTATTTTATCTGGTATAAGTATGGTGACTCCTGTTCATTTTTGGTTTCCATTTGTGTGGAATATCTTTTTCCATCCCTTCACTATTAGTCTATGTATATCTTTATTGGTGAAGTGAGTTTCTTGCAGCCAGTTTATATCTTTTAAGTAGGGAATTTAATCTATTTAGGGTTGTTGTTGAAAGGTGTTGCCTTGTTCCTGCCATTTTATTAATTTTTTATGATTTTATATTTCTTTTGTTCCTTTCATTCCCTTTTATTGTTTGTCTTTGCTGGGGTTTTTTTTGTAGTGATAAAATACATTTTTTTCTTTCTTTTTTGCATATCTGTTCTACTAGAGGTTTCTGTTCTTTCTTGTGTATCTATGGTGATATATATCGCTCTTTTGATTCCAGATGTAGGACTCCCTTGGGGATCTTTTGAAGGGCTCATCTTGTGGTGGTGAATTCCTACAGCTTTCGTTGTTTGGAATAAACACCATTTCTCCTTCATTTCTGAAGGAAAACTTTGCTGGATATAGTATTTTTGGTTGACAGTCTTTTTCTTTTAGGACTTTGAGTATATCATCTCACACTCTCCTGGCCTGTAGGGTTTCTGTTGAGAAGTCTGCTGTTAGCCTGATAGGGATTCCCTTATAATAGATGATCTGATGCTTTTCTCTTGCTGTGTTTATAATTATTTCTTTGTCTTTGATTTTTGAAAGTTTGACTACAGTGTGTCTTGGGGAGGTCCTTTTTGGGTTGAATCTGTTTGGGGATCTTTGAGCTTCTTGGATCTGTGGGACCATTTCTTTCTCAATACTTGGAAGTTATGGGCTATTATTTCATTGAATAGGCTTTCAATGCCTTTTCCTTTCTCCTCCCCTTCTGGTACACCCATAATATGGATGTTTATATGCTTATGGTTATCAGAGAGATCTCATAGTCTTTCTTCATTTCTTTAAAATTCTTTTTTCTTTTTGTTTTTTGGTCTAACTGTGTTAATTCAAAAACCCTGTCTTCTAGTCTACTGCTTATGTTCTTGGTTGTATTTTTTATTTCATTGAACAAATTCTTCAGTACCAGATTTCTGCATGGTTCTTTTTAATTTTTTTCTGTCTCTTTGTTGAATTTCCAATACATATCCTGGATTTTTTTTTTTTTTTTTTTTTTTTTTTTTTTTAATTATTCTATTTACCCATTATAATGTTTCTTATTCTGTAGTGTACTTTGTGGAATATTAACATAGCAACTTATCTGTCTTTTGATCATTATTTACAGATTTCTGTTTTTTCATCCATCATGTTGAGTTTCCTTAATATTGACATTTGGGATTTCTCTTCAAGGAATTCACTAGTTTCCTGTTGTTTGGGATCTGATATTGAAGAATTGCAGTATTCTTTTGGGGGTGTCATGTTTCCCTGTTCTTTCATGCTTCTCATATCTCTGCATTGATGTTTGGGCATCTGGTGGTATAGTCACTTCTTTCGACTTTGGGAATGGTTTTTGAGGGGAAAGACTCTTACCTATACAAGTGTTTTATATTGATAATCAGGCTGGGCTACATAAGTTTGATTCTGGGTAGACATGTTTGCTGGCTTTCTCCCAGTACCTTCTCTGCTAGTGTGGGTGGGCTGCTTTGGCAGAAGGGATGCTGGGAACTCAGGGAAGATGGCTTGGATCTAGGTGGCTTGTACACTCCCAGCGTGCTCTCTGATGGTGCTAGCAAGCTCACTACAGAAGAACTCTGAGCTCCTGGAGGAGTCAGGCATGGGTCCAGGCAACCAGTTCAAGGGGCCAGCACAGCCCCCACTCACTGTCCACTGGAGTGGGTGTGGAACATTGAGTTGGTGGGACTGTGAGCTCCTGGGAAAAGGAGGGTGTG
The DNA here is from genome assembly GCF_000696425.1 of Galeopterus variegatus. NCBI lineage: Eukaryota > Metazoa > Chordata > Mammalia > Dermoptera > Cynocephalidae > Galeopterus > Galeopterus variegatus. The sequence goes on along the minus strand of NW_007734313.1, from coordinate 10,435 downwards.
GACAACCCACTCTCCAGACATAGGCAGTTTCCCTATGTGGAGCAGGGCTCTCTGCTGCTGGAAAGAAGGAGAGCATGTATCCAGGCAGCCAGCATGCTCCCCCTCCCTTTGTTCTCCACCAGGATGTGTAGGGCTGCTATGTTGGTGAGACTCTGGGCTCCCCTGGCTCCTATCCCAAAATGGCAATGTCCAACCACAACCCAGGACTGAGTAGGGAGGGGTTGACTCTGTGTGTAGTTCCCCTCTGGGAAAATACAGTTGTGTGAGCTCTTAGACACTCCACATGCTGGGCTCACTGTCTGTGAGGGTCATGCAGTCACCCTGCAGCCTGGTTTGCAGGCATCTAAGGTGGGAGCACCAGCCACCAGTTCTCTTCTACCTACCTTTTCCTGGCAGTGAAGGGTTTTTTGAGTCTCCACGTCAGTCCGGTTTGGAAGTTTCTTCTCTCCTTCTATGTTGCAATCTCGAGTTTCTGGGTCTTGGGGGATTTTCCTCACTGTCTAGCTGGGATTCTGTTGCTTTCTCCTTGATACTACTCTTCAGGTGTCTGTCTGTTTGTTGCTTTGGAATTTTTTTGCACTAGAGGTGAGGGCTAGCTGCCTCTAGTCAGCTGTCTTACTGGATAAAAAACATGGATGTTATGGGGAGTTTTTAAAAATACATCTTTCAAAAAAAAAAAGGAAAAAACAAAAACAAAAAATATATAAGTACAACTTTGTAGTTATTGATTTTTCAGTCTTTTACAAATATTGAGACTTGTGTTATGAGCAGCATTTCATCGTCATGCCCAGTGTTCCATGTACACTTGAAAACAATGCATGTTTTTTTGTTGTCAGATGGAATGCTCTATAAATGTTTATTAGGTCAAGTTTGTTAATAATGTTTTTAAATTTCTATCCTTACTGAGTTTCTGTTTATTTGTTCTATCAGTTATTGAGAGAAGAGTGTTGAAATCTCCAATTATATTTACAGGGTTTTTTTCCTTTCAGTTCTGTCATGTTACTTCATGTATGAAACTGTGTTATTAGATGCATATACATTTAGGTTAATTATTACTTCTGGATGAATTATTCTATTTACCCATTATAATGTTTCTTATTCTGAAGTGTACTTTGTGGAATATTAACATAGCAACTTATCTGTCTTTTGATCATTATTTACATAGAATATCTTTCCAGGCTTTTATTTTTAGTTTTTCTATGCCCTTATATTTAAAATGGTATTCCTGTAGACAGCATATGGTTAGGTCTTGCTTTTTATCCAGTCTGACAATTTCTGTCATTTAGTTGTGGTCCTTAGATCGTTTACATTTAATGTTATTTTCAGTATAGTTCTGTGTAAATTTACCATGTTATTAGTTTTTTATTTGTCCCATTTATTCTTTGTTCCTTTTTTTCTCCTTTCCTGCCTTCCTTTATATTAAACATTTTTTAGTATTCCATTCTATTTCTATTTATGGCCTTATTTGTATCTTTTTTTCTGATTTCTCTAGATTATAGACCATGTACATTTTTTTCTACTTAACATTCATTTACTTGATATTTTACTTGTATATTCACACACATAGTCTTGCCTTGAACTCTTCTTTATTCTGAGGTAATGCTTCTGTGGCCATTTGTGGTGCATAATAGAAATCTCAATTTATGGTCTTATGAGGGTCATTTTCCTTCATTTAAATATTTATAGTTTAAGCCAATGGGAAGGATTTCGATTTAATTGCCATAACCAGTGAGACCTCCAGCACTGTAGATACTGCAGTGGGCGGCTGAACCAGGACCAAGGCCACCAGCCCTGCACTCAATGGGGACAGAAATAGTAAAGCATACCTCAGAAATGTGTGTTTCTGACATATTTGTATATAAATTTCTAGCAGGTTCCTTCCCCTGTGCAGTTCAGCATGTGTCCCACTACACCAGGTCTGGATCAGCATGCCAGCCCCACATATGCCTGTGTCTATGTGCACCCATACTTTTTATCTAGTAGCATTTCTTTTTGCCAGAAGAATTTCCTTTAAATATTCTAATGCAGCTTTCTTGGCATCAAATTCTCTTGGGTCTTGCTTATTTTTAAAAGTTTATTGCCTTCATTTCTGAAAAACATTTTTTTCTGCATTTAGAATTCTAGGTTGGTAGTATTTTGGGTTTTTCTTTCAGCACTTTAGCAATGTTGTTTCATTGTCTTCTGGCTTGGATAGTTTCTGGAGAGAAATCTGAGGTTAGATTTTTATCTTTATTTCTCTGTCATAGTGTGCCTGTTTTTACTCTGGATGTTTTAAATACATTCTCTTTGTCACTCCTTTCCAACAATTAGACTTTCAGCAACTGGAATTCGTGGTGTTTTCCGTTTAGTTCTGTGTCTATTAACTGATTTTTTGTTTTTCTTAGTTATGGGTCTTATACTCTTACTTATGGACTTATCTAGTAATCTCTGATTGGATCTGGAATTTGTATATTTTACATTGTTGAGATCTGTATTTTAAAAGTGCGGGGTTTTATCCTGCCAAACTGTTACTTGCTGGTTGCTTAATCTTTTTGAGGACCATTTTCAAACTCTTTAAGGTAGGTCTAGAGTGGCCTTTATTTTAGGGCTAATTTTATCCCCTAGCTAAGATGTGACCTTTCCTGGGTCTCTATTGAATGCCTTGTGTATTCGGTGCATTGTCAAAGTGTCTCCACACCGGCTGATAGGATCTTGACTGATTCCTGGCCCTACTTGAAATGTGGGGATTGTTTGGCATATAGTTTTCCTGGTAATGGTTCTTTCCTAGGAAGTTATTTTTTGCTTGGCTTCATAGCGTTTCACCCATGCATGTGCAGATTTCTGGCACTGTTTCTGTACATAGCTCCCTCTTCTTTGGTGCTCTGCTTCATAAATTCTACCCAACTCAGTTTCTCTAAACTCTGATTTTTGTCTTTTGAACTTAGTGAGCTCATTGGGCTGTATTTTAGTTCCTTCTCCCTGCATCATGGTCCAGAATTTGCCTCTATGCTAGATGCTGGGGCACCCTTGGCTTCACTTGTTGGTTCTCTTTCCCTTGGGGATCATAATTCTTTGCTACTATTGTCTATTGTCTGAAAATAAGTTTTCCCTCCTATATTTTGTCCCCTCACCCCTTTTTTTAGTTGTTTATGGAAACAAGTTATTATGACCTTGTTACTCCCTCTTGTGTGGATAATAGCTGTTTTAAAGCCCTGGTCTGCTAATACTATCATGTCTGTTACTTTTGAATCTGTTTACATTGACTAATTTTTGTTCCAGTTGTGAGTCACATTTTCATGCAACTTTACATGTCCGGAATTTTTAAAATTAGATACTGAACATTGTGAATTTTGCTTTTTGAACAATAGATTTTGCTTTCTTCCTTTCCAGAATGTTGGAGTTGGTACTTGCAGATCAACTGGTACTTTCAAGATTGTTTTAAAGCTTTGGTAGGGCAGGTCTAAAGTATCCTTTTCTGTAGGAGTGATACTGGAGGAGAGGTTCTAGAGAGGCCTGATAGCCAGCCTCAACCTACCTCGCCCTCTACCAGGTTCTTGACACTACCACAGGAAAGAATACAAGCGCAGAATAACAGTAGAAAGTGAAAATATGTTTAATATAGTGAATAAAAAATACAGATTTCACAAGGAGAGTGCAGTCCAACTCCAGTGACTGCCGCAGCAAGTTTAATACAAAAATAAGAAATACATGCTTAAAGTTTAGTATAAAGTGTAGGCTGGCTCAAGAGAGTGAGCAGCTGACTGCTAAAAGTAAGTTTAACACGGAAGTAAAGCATACACACCTCACCAGCAAAGTATGGGCTGGCCCCAGGGAGAGTGAGCAACGAACCCCCCCTTCTACCAGGGTTCCACTTTTATGATTTCACTATCTACCATATATTCATACTGTTTAATGAATATTCAACCAAGGGGGTGGTTCTCAGTTAAGTAATCTTGTCTCGCACATGCTCAGTTGTTCTCTTTTAGAGCATGCTTATTGGTCAAATTCCACCACATGCACCAAATATATTCAAGAATATTTGGTGCTCTCTAGTGCTTCCGGTGGAAGGTCGTTCAAAGAATAAACTCCTTTTTATTGAGTATGCTCAGCCACTGGAGTTGCATTCTCTTTTAGAGCATGCTTATTGGTCAAATTCCACCACATGCACCAAATATATTCAAGAATATTTGGTGCTCTCTAGTGCTTCCAGTGGAAGGTCGTTCAAAGAATAAACTCCTTTTTATTGAGTATGCTCAGCCACTGGAGTTGCATAAGTCTGCCCTTGTAATCTCAGTCTCCCCATGTTGGAACTGAAAATAGGTGCAAAAAGCAACAATAACTTTCCTCTAGGGGAGGGCCTAGAGAAGGGATCTGAGACCTTGGGGAGTGGCTTGAAACTCAGAGGTGTGTACTGAAACCTGAAGTCATAGAAACTGAGCACCTCCTATCTCAAGGGTAATTTAGCCGTACCACTAAGGTGTGATCCTTCTGGGGTCTCTATTAAATGCCCATCCCAATGTGCTTATTAAGGATTCTTCACTCTTGCACATTCAAACTCTGATGCTTTCCCAACTGTGTATTGGCCATTGGATTATTTATCTGGTTGCCGTTTGCTCAGCCATCTCGAGTTTCACCCTATGCACTCATGGCTTAGTATTCATCAACAGACTCAAGGAGATTCTCACATAAGTTTATGGAGATCTTTTTCATGTAGCTCCCTCATTTCTGAAACTCTACCCCATAAATTTCAGATGCTTATCTCTGTCTCCTCAACTCTGGAAAACCACTGTGCTCTGACTGGAATTTCCTTCCCTGAACCGCAGTCTGGAATGTGTCTCCAGATAGAACGCTAGGATGATCATAGCGCTCATCTTGTTTGTTTTTCTTCTCTCAGAGATCCCAGTTGCCTGTTGTCTAATGTCTGGAAGCAATTGTTTCTTTCTTACTTTTAACCAGTTTTCTAGTTGTTTACAATGGGAGGATACATTCAGTCCCAGTTACCATATCATGGCTATAAACAGAAGTATGTTATATCAGTTAAAAATCTTTGTTTTCAGCTGTTTGTCTCTAATAAATGTTATATAGCTTGATTTTTTAAAAAAATCCAATCTGAAAATATTTTTTATTAACTGAAGAGTTTAATACATTTGTATTTGTTTTTAGTACTGGTACATTTAGGTTTATTATTTCCTATTTATACTATGCTTTCTATTTACCACAATTGTTTTATATTTCTTTCTTTTCACTTTTCTGTCTTATGTGTTTGTTTTCTTTAAACACTTCTTACCCCCACTGCTCATTGGTTTGAAAGTTTTACATTCTATATCTATTCTTTTAGAAGTTAAAATCACAATATACATATTTAACAAAGTCTATTGTTAATATCACCAACCCCGTTTCTAAACAATACATGGACCTAAGCATATTTGAAAAATCAGCACAACACCCTACTCACTAGTATGCATGCTTGCTTGCACTTGCTCACAACACCCTACTCACTCTTACACACCTCCACCGATCTTTCACGATATTGTTGTGTATACTATTTTAGTTCCACCTTTTTATGTATCCCCCACAGGTAAGTCATAATTATTGTTCTTTTAGTCAATGCTTATTTGTTTCTACCCATATGTTTACAAAATCTTTGGTTCTTGCATTCTGTTCCTTCCTTCTAAGTTGTTTTGTTTCCTCAAACTACTTCCTTTCAGCAAAGATCTATGAGTTCATTTTTTCAATCTCTGTCTGAAAATGACTTTATTTTACCCTCAGTCTTGATGCTTGCTTGCACTTGCTCTTTCTGTCTCTCTCTCTCTTACACACCTCCACCGATCTTTCACGATATTGTTGTGTATACTATTTTAGTTCCACCTTTTTATGTATCCCCCACAGGTAAGTCATAATTATTGTTCTTTTAGTCAATGCTTATTTGTTTCTACCCATATGTTTACAAAATCTTTGGTTCTTGCATTCTGTTCCTTCCTTCGAAGTTGTTTTGTTTCCTCAAACTACTTCCTTTCAGCAAAGATCTATGAGTTCATTTTTTCAATCTCTGTCTGAAAATGACTTTATTTTACCCTCAGTCTTGAGAATTAGTTTAGCTGATATAAAATTCTAGGTTGAGAGTTATTTTCTCTTGGTAACTTTTAAAATAACTTTTGTCTTTTTGTTGTTGTTTAGAAGTCTGTTGTCATTCTGGTTGTTATTCTTTATAGGTTTGTCTTTTGTCCCTGGTTCATTTTAAGGTCTTTTCTTTCTCTTTGTTTTTAGTCTCACTGTTATACATCTAGGTATGGATTTACTTTTTTCTAGCTATGGTTTTATTGCTTCTTGTCAGTCAGAGTATTCATGCCTTTTATTAGTTCGGGAAAATTCTCAGATGTTAGTTCTTTGAATACTACTGCTTCCAAATTTACTCTGTCTCCCTCAACTCCTATAATATGCTTTTTGGTTCTCCTTCTAGTCTGCATGTTTATGAATCTTTTTATTGTAGTTTCTGTATATTTATGTGCTGTGATCTGTCTTCTAGTTCTTTCTCCTTCTTCAGTTGTACTCGTCTGTTCTTTGATAGACTCATTAAGTTTTTCATTTCAGCTACTACTTTTCTTTTGTTTCCAGAAGTTCTGTTTGATTCTCTTCCGAATCTGCCTGTTTTTTTTCCACCTTATCCTTTTTAAAATTTCTTTTTAAATGTCTTTAATACTTTTTTTTTCCTTTTTGTCTTTTTTACTGACTGGCAACGGTATCGCAACCCTCGGTGTTGCGCCCACACCGCGCTCAGCCAGTGAGCTTGCTTCTGCAAAGTAGCTCTGGGTCATCATTGGCATGGGACAAACTTTATGTTAAGGTTTATAACTGGGGATAGACAAGTAAAGCCAGTTTCCAGTATTGAGTGAAATTAGACCTAAGGTTTCAGTTTCTTAGAGAAGAAATTTTTTCCCTATCCAGAGACTTGATCAAGATAGACTTTTTGTGGTCTCTGTGAGGATGAGTGGCTTTTCTGCCCCTAGAGCCTCCTTTTACTTAGAGTACAGTCTTCAAGGGTTCCATATTATGTAGATGTCCCAGTTCTAACTCTCCATTAGTCCTAAATTCTTGTCTCCTATCCTTGTTTGAATGTGGAGGCATGAGACATCCACTATTACTGGGTCTTCCTACCCCTAACTTTAGCTTCAGGACTGCTCATTTGTTTCCTGTTCTGAATTTATTTCCTCTGTGTATGGCAGTAAGAATTTCTCTTTCTTTCCTGCAAGCACAGCTATGAATTGAAAAAAAAAATCTATTTTATCCAAAGGATTTTCATCTTAGCTTAGTCAACCATCTTACTCGAACCAGAAAAATCCAGTGTGATCTTTTCCAAACTCAAAATTGATCATATCGTGTCTAAAATCTATTTTATCCAAAGGATTTTCATCTTAGCTTAGTCAACCATTTTACTCGAACCAGAAAAATCCAGTGTGATCTTTTCCAAACTCAAAATTGATCATATCGTGTCTCTGTTTAAGATCTTTCAGTGGGTTTTTATTGTACCTAAGAAAAAGACCAAAATTTTAACATGGCTTACTAGGCCCTGTCTTGTAAGTTTTCTGTGTCTTTTCAACTACATCTCCCATCCTTCTTCCCTTTGGACTCTGAGCTCCAGCCACACTAGCCTTCTCTCAATTCTTACACTGTGTCATTCTCCCTGACTCCACAGGGCCTTTGAACTTAGCATTCCTTTACTTGAAAAGCTCCTCTCCCTAGCTCACTATATATCTCCTTGTTGTTCAGATCTCAGCTCAAGTGTCATTTACTCAGGGAAGCCTTTCCTGACTTCCCTGATGCTCTCAGTCTAGGTCAATTTCCTTTGAGATACACTTTTTATTCAGTAATATTTTCTTAGTATGTCTTTATACATTCATCTCTATCATTATTTGATTGGTACATGATTCTCCCAGTAGTCTGGAAGTTTCATGAGAGCAGAGACCATTTTGCTTATCTTTGAATATGCATCTAGGCACAATGACTGGAACATAGATTACAGTTAATAAATATAGGATGGGTGGGTGGGTAGATGGATGGGTGGATGGATGGATGAATAAAAGGAGATAAAAGGTTGGTTTGAAGAATGAGTAAGAGAGTGAATGAGTAAGGAAGCGAGAGGGATACAGGGAATAAGGTGGGAGAGAATTGTGGCCCAATAACTTATGCCAGGAGCAAGTGTTAGTGCTTTATACTTTGCCTCTCAGTTCTGTTATCTTCACATAATAGCAAATAAACGCTTCTCTGTAGGTGGCAGAGCACTTACATAAGACAAGTTTTGAAAAAAAAGTTGGGAGGAGTGGAATTATCTTGAACATTTGAAAGCATTTATGTAGCTTGAATCTCATAATATGGTTTTTAAAACATATTCTTATTTTCTGTAATGTGGATGTATACTTAATTTCTACTTGCCCACAGTCTTTTTCCCTCAGAGGTATTAGTGTTAGAGTTATCAGTCCTAATTTTATAATATTATAATCAATTTCAACATGCCAGTCATGAATTGGAAAATGGGTATTGTGAATGAAACAGGGGCTATCATTTTGTCTTTAACAACAACATAATTTATATTATATAATAATTGCAAGTGTGGCAAATATAGATAGAACTATAGACCAAACATAGATATATCTCAACTAGCTTTGGGGCTGGAGACTTTTAAGTGGGAAAGGTGATTTTTCTTTTCCCTTCTCTAAGTACGTTAAAGTAAAAAGAATGACTAGTTGACCACACTACTCATGGATATTATGTAAAGAAGTTTGAAACCTGAATTTATCTTTCCCAGAGTGCTTTGACATATTATTGCCACCTATATTACCTAAAGCTACTTATAGCCTAAATGTACTATCGTTAAAAGATTTGCCTCACTTTGTTTTTAATGTTGTAGTTTTTTCCAGTTATTATTATTTTTTAAATATGTGTAAAATAATCTTGTTTTTGCAGCACTTAAATGCAGAAAGGTCTTATAAGTCCCAGATTTCTACCTTACATAAGTCTGTTGTAAAGATGGAAGAGGAACTTCAGAAGGTTCAGTTTGAAAAAGTATCTGCCCTTGCGGATTTGTCTTCCACAAGGGAACTCTGTATTAAACTTGATTCAAGCAAAGAACTTCTTAATCGACAACTGGTTGCTAAAGATCAAGAAATAGAAATGGTATGTAATACATTTTTAAAAGCTTCCTTAAAAATTGCTATTTCTATAAAGTTACAACAATAAAAAATATTAAATATTAAATATTACATCAAACCATGTCTTTCAACTTTAGATTTATTTATTTTAAATTTTTATTTATTAGCATATTCATTCTTACAAATCGTGATATTTCTTTATGCCCTTTGCCCAACCTATCACTTCCCAACCCTCCCCCCTTCCCCCATCTTTAGTATCCTTAGGTTTGTTCTCTCCTTCTGAAAGTTCAACATATTTTTGTGGTCTTTTCTTTCTTTCTTTTTTTCTTTCCTTTTTTCTTTCCTCCTTCCCTCTGCTTGTCTCTTCCTCCCTCCCTTCCTTCCTTCCTAGCAGCCAGTTATGAGTGAGAACATGCGGCATTTCTGTTTCCTTGTCTGGTTTATCTCATTTAACACGACCCTCTCTAGACTCGTCCATGTTACTGCAAATGGCACAATTTCATTCTTTTTTATGGCTCAGTAGTATTCCATTGTATATATATATACCACATTTTCGTTATCCAGTTTTCTGTCAATGGACACTTAGGTTGGTTCCATGTCTTGGCTATTGTAAATAGAGCTGCAGTGAACATGGGAGTGCAGGTATCCTTTCAGCATGATGATTTCCCTTCCTTTGGATATTTACTCAGTAGTGGGATTGCTGGATCATGTGGTAGCTCTATCTGTAGTTGTTTGAGAAACCTCCATACTGTTTTCCATAATGGCTGTACTAATTTACAGTCCCACCAACAGTGTAGAAGAGTTCCCCTTTCCCCGCATCCTCACCAGCATTTGTTATTCTCAGCATTTTTAATAATGACCAGTCTAACTGGGGTGAGATAAAATGTCAGTGTGGTTTTGATTTGCATTTCTCTGATAACTAGTGATGCAAGCATTTTTTAATGTACCTGTTGGCTATTTGCCTGTCTTCCTTTGAAAAATGTCTGCTGATCTCCTTTGCCCATTTTTTAATGGGATTATTTGGTTTTTTTACTGTATACTTGTTTGAGTTCTTTGTATATTCTGGATATTAGTCGCTTGTCGGATGTATAGTTTGCAGATATTTTATACCATTCCTTAGGTTGTCTTTCCACCCTGTTGATTGTTTCCTTCACTGTAGAGAAGCTTTTTAGTTTGATATAATTCCATTTATTTATTTTTTCTTTTGTTGCTTGTGGTTTTGGGGTCTTAATTAAAGCCTTTGCCCAGTCCTATTACCTGCAGTATTTCCCCTATATTTTCCTTTAGTCATTTTATGGTTTCAGGTCTTA
>NW_007734312.1:94593-95365 GCF_000696425.1 Galeopterus variegatus | reverse complement strand
ATCTAATCCCCTCCAACAGTCTTTGTTATCACTGGTTTTTATTTCTTGTTTTTGCTTGTTTGTTTGGCAACTTTACTAAACTAATTGTATATATTCTGTATTCCCTGCAGTGTGTTGCTAGTTTTCTGTGCATACTTTTTGCATTCTGTTTTTTGTTGTTGTTGTTCTTGTAAGCCCATATATGTAGGGTCACCCCTGTGTTAGACCGAGTATGTCTTATTTGTTAAGGAAATTTAGGGGTTTTATGTATGTGTAAGAAATCACACTTTCAAATTTAATACAGTTAAAAAGTCTTTAACAGCCTTTATTTCATGCTTGTGTAGGACCTCAATTTTCCCTGCAGTATATGCATGTGGCCTTCTACATCTCCAGCAATGTGTCGAAGGATTTCAAAGTCCTTTTGATAATATGGTTTTCTGGTCTGCCTTTTATAATTTGGCCAGGCTCTTGTTTGCCCCAACTGAACTCACAGCTTCAGGCAGCTGTGATATTAACTATTCTTGCTGATTACTATTATTTTCAATAAGCCCCTGCAGAAAGGACTTTCTCCAGGTAGTTGAGCTTGGAATAAGATTAAGTAGCAACAAGGCTGGGAATAAGCCTTTTCAAATGAACTTAACATTTGTTTGAATTATTGCCTATTTTATAAGAATGGGGCTTTTAACCAAACTCGAAAAGAGGTAAGTCCTTCTGTTGGCTGTGAATATTCCAGCTTATCGTAACTACCATGCTATAGAGTTGGAGCTTGGACTGGGAATAACATTAAGTAGAT
>NW_007734312.1:3992-93927 GCF_000696425.1 Galeopterus variegatus | reverse complement strand
TGTAAACCAAAAACAAGCTGAATATATAGGAATAAACAGGCAAAGTGTTTTTCCTGTACTATTACTCAGCAACAATCAACACAGAAGACAGACTTCTATGAAGAAATGTGTGGGGTTTTCTCCACCAGCAAGCAAGCAATTGATTCTGCAGCAGACACCAGCTGGATGCCTTATAATTCAATTCTATTCTGACACTATCTACTTGGACATAGGGTCAGATACCACAAGTTAAGGGCTCAGTTCCTGGTGAAGTTTGGATGTATTGTCTTCCCAGACCTCATGCGGAAATCTGATCCCCAACTTGGCAGTGTTGGGAGCTGTTCGAGCCATGGGGGTGGATCCCTCATGAATGGATTAATGCTCTCCCTGTGGGATGGTGGTAGTGAGTGAGTTTTCACTCTATTAATTCTCGTGAGAGTGAGATCTGTTTCTTTAAAAGACCCTGGCATCTCCCCCCCCACCTCTCTTGCTTTCTCTTGCCACATGATCTGCTTGCGCTCACCTGCTACTTTCTGCCATGAGTAGAAGCTGCCTGAGGCCTGCACCAGATGCAGCTGTCCCAGAATCATAAGCCAAATAAACCTCTGTTCTTTATAAATTACCCAGTCTCAGGTATTCTGTTATAGCAACATAAAATGGACTGGGTAATATAGTCCCCAATACTGCCCCCATTTCAGATGCCGGTTGCAAGTCCAGCGGCTCTGGAAATTCTGACTGACCAGCAATAAATCTGGGTTCCTGCAACCCCCTCCGAGTGTGCAACTGATTTGCTTGAGTGGTTAACAGAACTCAGTAAAACACTTACTTACATTTACCAGTTTATTATAAAGAATGCTACAAATGACACAGACAATGAGATGCATAGAGGGAGGTATGGGAGAAGAGGCACGAAGCTTCCATGCCCATCTCAGGCACCTCGATGTGTTCTGCTCTCTGGAAGCTCTCGAAACCCAGTCTTCTTGGCTTGGACATAGGGTCAGATACCACAAGTTAAGGGCTCAGTTCCTGGTGAAGTTTGGATGTATTTTCCTCCCAGACCTCATGCGGAAATCTGATCCCCAACTTGGCAGTGTTGGGAGCTGTTCAAGCCATGGGGGTGGATCCCTCATGAATGGATTAATGCTCTCCCTGTGGGATGGTGGTAGTGAGTGAGTTCTCACTCTATTAATTCTCGTGAGAGTGAGATCTGTTTCTTTAAAAGACCCTGGCATCTCCCCCCCCCCACCTCTCTTGCTTTCTCTTGCCACGTGATCTGCTTGCACCCACCTGCCACTTTCTGCCATGAGTAGAAGCTGCCTGAGGCCTGCACCAGATGCAGCTGTCCCAGAATCATAAGCTAAATAAACCTCTGTTCTTTATAAATTACCCAGTCTCAGGTATTCTGTTATAGCAACATAAAATGGACTGGGTAATATAGTCCTCAATACTGCCCCCATTTCAGATGCCGGTTGCAAGTCCAACGGCTCTGGAAATTCTGACTGATCAGCAAAAAATCTGGGTTCCTGCAACCCCCTCTGAGTGTTAAATCTGGGTTCCTGCGACCCCCTCTGAGTGTTCAACTGATTTGCTTGAGTGGTTAACAGAACTCAGTAAAACACTTACTTACATTTACCAGTTTATTATAAAGAATGCTACAAATGACACAGACAATGAGATGCATAGAGGGAGGTATGGGAGAAGGGGCACGAAGCTCCATGCCCGTCTCAGGCACCTCGATGTGTTCTGCTCTCTGGAAGCTCTCGAAACCCAGTCTTCTTGGGTTTTTATGAAGCCTTCATAACACAGGCAAGATTGATTAAATCATTGACTTTCTGGTGACCAGCCCTCCATCCTGAAGCTCCCTAGGGGCTGCCAGCCGTCAGCCAATCATTTGCATACTAAAAGACATTACTTTGGAGAGTCTAAGGATTTTAGGAGTTGTATGCCAGGAGACTTGCAAGAAGACCAAATATATAAAGTTCACAATATCACACATGCTAAAATATTCTTTTTCCTAACCTCTTCTTCTATACATGTTAATCACACATTCTACCTCCATAGTTACTGTGAGTGACACCTTAAACAGTTTTCCATTGGATATTATGGATTAGCATCTTTTCAGTCTCTGATAGTAGTCCACAAGCCACTAATTGTTCAGCCCTTAAACCAAAAACATATATTTTAATTATCATAATTGTTATTGTTTTTAATGACAGCAATTCACTTCTAAGTACCAGTGTCCCAATGATAAACTTGATAGTAAGTTATTTTTCTTAACAAATAGTCCCCAGTCTCAATGACATAAAACAGAAAGTTTGTGTTTCTCTTCTTCTCTTCCCAAGGTATGTTGGCAAAGGGAGTTCTTCTCATGGTCAGTCTAGACTGAGGCTGGTGGAGGCACCATCTAAACCAATAATTCCAAATTTATGAGGGGGGTGGGTAACTTACTTGTTCAGAGATATACATCATGTTTGCTTACATATCATTGGTAAAAACAAGTCATATGTGCATGATGAACTTCAAATGAGGCAAGAAATTGCAATCCTAACATGTGCCCCTGAGGAAGGGAGGATATATGACAAAAATATTGAAAATATATTCCCAGGCTCTAACAATTTAAGTATCAAATTATTTATGTTAGGAAATAGACAGGCTAAAAGATTTGCATTCTGATGTCAAGAAAGTTAGTATTCCTGTGAGTTTATAGCTCTAGCCTAGGAATAGAAAAATATATTTTATTTCCAATACTAGCTTATGTAAATTGATAGCAGTTGCCCAGAGTGTTGTGTTGAGAAGTACTTTGAAGCTTCCTCAAGGGAAATAGACAGGCTAAAAGATTTGCATTCTGATGTCAAGAAAGTTAGTATTCCTGTGAGTTTGTAGCTCTAGCCTAGGAATAGAAAAATATATTTTATTTCCAATACTAGCTTATGTAAATTGATAGCAGTTGCCCAGAGTGTTGTGTTGAGAAGTATTTTGAAGCTTCCTCAAGCCTCAATGGAAAAGATTGCCATGATTAATTAATATGTTTCAAATAACCAAAACTATTATAGACATCTGAAATGGGTAGTTCAATTACTCTACTTTCCAGAGTTTGAAGCATACAATGGGAAAATCCCAATGTGTTGGCTCTAGAAATATAGGACAAGTACTTTAAACAAAATATCATGTCAATTACTTAGAATATTTTATAAAATTTATAGTAATTACAAATATCTCAAAGATAGAACTACCTGGTATCTCAAGAAAAATAAAAAGAAATACTCTTATACTGACAGTAAACTACTAATCTCAAATATTTTATTCAATTGTCTCTGTATGTGTTTGTTAAATCATGACCTTTGACTTGAAGGTCAGAGAACATTTATCAATATGAAGTTAATAATTAACAATTAAGCTACATGATAAATTATTTGGCATTAGTTTAAAAATGTTTCTAATAACTATGTTTAATCAAAACTGATCTACAAGACATTTCCCATGAGAACATTGAATTGGGAACAAAAAATAATGTTAAAAAATAATTTATTTTGTTTCTCCATCTCCAGCTTTTTGTTATTATCTTTGTGTTGAAACTTGATGTGCTTTCCTCAAAAGTTCTATTAATTCCCATCAATGTCTTACCCAATTGCTTCCCTGCCACTACTACCAAAGTTTAGTTTCCCTCCAATGAGCACTACTACTATCATATGCTGGCTAAATTAGTAGATTTTTAAATAAAATATCTTAAATCACATTGAAAAGATTTTTCTAACAATGGGATACTCTGAGCCACCTTGACTTTTTCTGTAGAATGAATTACTGTCCACAATGCTTTTGTACCCATTTGGCAAAATCTTCTGTTGAGGCCATCCCCAGTGTTCCTTCCTTGTTTTAATCATGTGGTGGATGTGACCTAGTATTGATCTGGGTCTTCTGAGGAATCTTGAAGGAGGAAGCCTTGCCATTCTCACTAGAGATGCGGACATTGGCAGATGTTTGAGTTCTTACAAATCAATTACTTCACCTTATGTGAGTCACATATCCTTTCCAAATAATATTTATGTTTTGTACTGTCCTATTCCATAAAAAGTCATGTACAATATTAAACCTGGAAAAGTTTACAATATTTCATATAACAAACATTCATTGTAGAAAGTGTTCTAGGAATTAGATTTAGTCCTTTTCCTTCCTTTTATAGAAAAGAAAGCAAAATCTTCTAAATAAAATAATTTCCCAAAGTCACAATTTATTTACGGATAGAATCCATACTGTTACTATGGCTCCTGACTGCTAATTTAGTATTGAATTTCCCCCTCATATATGATGTAAATGTAACAGATACAGGTTAAATGTTTGTTTTCTCCAAATCTCATGTAGGAGCCTAATTCCTAATGAGGCAATGTTGAAAGGTGGGATCTCTAAGAGGTGATTGGATTGTGAGAACTATGTTCTCATGGATGAATTAATCCATTCTTAGAGTAATGGGTTAACAGTTCAATAAGTTATCATGGGTGTGGACTGGGCCTTTATAAGTACAGCAAGGAAGCACTTAAAAAGGCTCTTTCCCCTCCACACCTCGTGACACCCCAAATCACCACTGTACTCTATAGAAACTTCCCACCAAGAGAAAGGCACTCACCAGGTGAATACCTCAACTTTGCACTGCTCAGTCTCTAAAACTGTAAGAAATAAACCTCTTTATATATAAATTACCCAATTTGAAGTATTCTGTTATCAGCAACAGAAAATGAAATAATATAGTAACAATAGTTTTATTATATTTTATCCTAGATTTGTGATTAAAACAGTAGTGTTCTGTTTAAATTATTACCCCCATATGTAGTTGTACAATACAACGCAATATGTCATTGATGTGTGAGCTAGAAATATTTACAAGACACTGTAAGGATGGCTTCTCCTTATTTCACAATGTCTAGTGTTTCGGTAGGAGACATCAAAGTGTAGGGTTGGAACAGATAAGGGCTATTTCACTCACACATCTTATAACTGACACTGGGCAGATTCAAGCAGCTAGGGATGAATCCTCCTTGGACATCACTTTCTATTTCTATATGGTCTCTCCAAGTGTTATCTCCAGCATAATGTCTCCCAAGTACTCATATTTCTTATGTCATATAAGGGAATCCAAGATATGTGTCTCAAGACACACAGGTAGAAGCCACATCACTTTTTATGATTTATCTATACTCAATAAATTTTTTGCCATATTTTGTTTGTCAACATCATTGTAAAAGTCGACTAAATTTCAAAGGGAGGGCACCTGCATCTCATCTCTTGATAGAAGAGTATCAACACGATGCTGCAAAAAGAAGACATGCAATAGAATATATAGGCATGATTATTTTTGGAAAATATAGTCTGAAAGCATTCTTCTCTGGCCATAGTAATTTAAAGCTATCTCACAATAAAAATACCCTCAACCTTGCTGCCAAAATTTCCAAGAATCATCTGGTATGGCATCACCTATGATCTCCAGGTGCAGATGAGTCTCCTCGAGTACAGTTCCCTGAGTATAGACCTTTTTGATCTGAAGAACTGTGAATCAGGAGAGAAAACTCATATGCCTCCATATATCCTAAATACAACAACGGGACAAAGGATAACCACTATAGGCCCTCCTGTTCAAAAACTTGGAAGATAGAAGGCACTCAAGACTCATAGGTCCAGACAGGCACACTTGGCACATTTTCCTAGTTCCTTGATTGGAATTCTATCCCACTGCTTGGAACTATGCTTCTAAGTCTTGTCTCTGTTTTCTGAGTTCTTGGCTCTGCTCTTTAAGACATCCTTCTTTTTCCATGCAAAGAAGTATACGTTTGCTTCTGAGGAGTTTCCTCAGCCTGATTTCTGCTTATAGAAATTGGGGTACTCTTTTATATCATAACTCCCCTGTGTCTTTTAGCTCAAGTTAATATAATTCTTTCAATAATATTGTAGGATTTTATGAATTATTTTATGATATATCACATTTGACAAGAGTTGCAACCACAAATCTCCTCTATATAAGCCCTACTGATGTGGATTGAATTGTACCCCCCAAGGTTTATGTATTAGAAGCTCGATCCCCACTGTGACTGTTAAGAGGGTGGGAAATACTATTATGGTAACTGAAAGGCGGAGCCTCGAAGAGGTGATTAGTTTCTGAAGACCATGCCCTAAGGAATGGATTAATAATGGTGGTTGTGAGCGTGATTCTGAGGGCTTTAAAAGGAGAGTACCTGAGAGTCTGTGAGGAAATGGAGTTTGAGTCAGGCCCTCTCGCTACATATCCGGCTCGGTATGATTCAGCAGATCCATGGTAAACAAGTTACATAAGAGTAGTGTTAGTGCGCATGCACCCCCAATTGCCCCTTGTTGCCTCTATTGTGTACTTCAATATATAAGACAATGGCTTCCAACTGCTGACGGTGGAGCTCACATCTGAAATAAAGCATGTCCACTTTGTGGGGTGTCTACTCAGTTCTTCTTTTGCTTATCTGACTCACGACCAACATAGGACTGTGTAGTGGGGTCTGTGATCCTGCCCAGCAGAGCCTTTCTTATCTCTGCTTCCACCATCTTGCAATGTTATAGCCTGTGTTGCTGAAGCCACCCCCAGTGAAGACCCTCACCAGTTGTGTTCCCTGGACTGTGCACTTTCAAGCCTCTGAAACTGTAAGCAATAAATTTCATTTTCTTACAAAGTACTCAGTTCCAAGTATTTTGTTATAAGCAACAGAAACGGACTAATACACCTATTCTACCTTGGAATTTTTATAAGACTGCTGAAGAAAAAGATCACTAAGATTCTAGAAGCCTTGTTGTTTAGTGAATACAATCGGTGAGTTATTTCCTTAAGAACTTCAGAAAACTTTTTTTTTTGAATAAGTGATTCTCAGAAGCACTGTTAGATTTTCTGCTAACAAAAAGGACTTCATTATCTCACCTTGAATTTTCTTTTTCACGGTACTAGAGCCAACAGTGCTACTAAACTTGCTGCCACTATATAAAAAAGATTTCCTTTTTTCCTTCTTACAATAACATTTTCTTTATGTTCAGTTAAGCCCTCACTGATACCTTTCCCAAAGGCCATCAGAGTTCTGTACGCAGTATTGAGAATGTATCATCTGCTTACTGTACAATCCCAAAAAGTATATCACATTTTTAGACTACTGATATGACAGCACTTTATTTATGTTACTAAAATTTGTATTAGGTATCTACTGCCCACCCCCCCAAAAAAAGAAAGAAAGAAACCAAACCCAACCCTAGACAAACACACCTCATAATGTAATGCCTTAAAAATAAGCAACTGGAAGCATTTCCAAAATGGTAGAATAAGGAACTCTGAAAGTCTACTCTTCCGTAAAAGCAATGAGAACATTGGCAAAATTACCTAAATTAAAATTTTCAGGAATCTGGCAAGCTTAGAGTAAACAAGCAGCTGAATCTCTGCAAGAATAGTAAGCTTTGTCGTGTTTTGCCTTGCCCTATTCATAGGCCCCTCTCTAAAGCCTCACGGTAATCTTAAAAAATAGTAGCTTTACAACCATGGTAGCTGTGAAAATCAGCAGCTTAGCAAACACTGGAGTGGGTAGAATTTGTTCTGAGCTTCTGGAAAAGCCCCAGAAGCAGGGAATTGTCATTATTTCACCATTCTGGCAGCTCCCTGAAAAAGTCCTATTTACGGAGGAGTCTTTAATTGAACTGACTCAAAACTTGCTCCAAAAGGAAAGCTCCATACTCAAACCATTTATCAAAAACAAAAGAAGTTTAACACTGCAACTGCCTGAGGCAGCAAAGCTAGTTGGGGCAAATAAAAGACTGGCCCTAAAAAATAAATAAAGGGAAAGCTGGGGAAAGAGATGTCTACAGGGGATTTTGGGAAGCTCTGATACGTTATTCTGATATAGAAGTTCACACGCATGTGCAGAGCTTTGCATGTTTTAGCCAGTGTTCTATAGAGAAACAGACTGGTAAGATTTGTGTATGATTATGTATGCACACAAAAGTGTGTGTATATGTGTGTATATATATATATATATGTATTGAGGGGGAGAGAGAGAGAGAGAGAGAGAGAGAGAGAGAGAGAGAGAGAGAGAGAGAGAGAGAGAGATTTATGTTAAGGAATTAGCTCACATGATTGTGGAGGCAGGCAATTCTGAAATTTGCAGGATGGGCTGGCAGCCTGGTATTCAAGTCCAATGGCTGTCTTTTAGCAGAATTTCTTCTTGCTTTAAGAAGGTCAATCTTTTCTTATTATCAGACCTTCAACTGATTGGATGAGGCCCACCTACCTTATGGAGAACAATCTGATTTACTCAAAGTTCACAAACTTAAATGTTAATCTCACACACACGAAAAACAAAAACAAAACCCACCCTGACACAAACATCTAGAATAACATTTAGTCAAATATCTGGGTACTATGCTTCAGCCAAGTTGACACATAAAATTAACCTTACAGTGCACATTACCAGAAGTCAACTAAGAAGACTATAATCTCTAAATTCTGGCTGACTTTAAGATTTCACAAGCAAGAAGTGAGACTAAGGCTGAATTTTTCACTGTTAGAAGTAAATTTGTTTAAGTGTACTACCAAACAAATGAATGCTTTAGTAAAAAATGGGACAATTATTGGTTCAATTAAGAAAATCTCTCTCCAAACAGTAGCTGATCACTAAACTAACTAAGCAGATACTTCAGTGGCCACAAAGGATAGAAATTTAGACATTACAGAATTAGTTCTGGAAAGTCACTAAGAAAATAGTAACAACAAAACCAAACAGCAGCAAAATCAAACCCTGAGCAGGAGAATCCGCTTTTTTTTTTTTAGAGTTGTCATATTATGTTATAAATGTATAACATAATGTATAAATGTTATACAAAAAGAAACAGGAAAGATGGCCAATAAACAGGGAAAGAAAATTCAATTAAAACTATTCCTAAAGAAGCACAGATATGACCTGATTAGACATGATTGCATTAGCTGTATAAATATGTTCAAAAAATAATGGAACTATTAGTAAAGAAATAAAGGAAAGTAGGAGAGTGATATTTCATCACATAGAAAATATCAATAAAGACAGAATTATTTTAAAAACTAAAACAAGTAAAACTTGCATAATTAAAAGTAAAATAACTGAAATGAGAAATTCAGTTGAGGAGGTGAACAGAGTATTTAAGATGAGAAAAGAAAAATGAAGTAAGGAACATAAAGAAAAAAAAAAAAAAAACAGATTTGTGAGATACCAGTGAGACATCATGCACATAACATGGGTCTCAGAAGAAGAGGAGAAAAATGTGGAAGTGAAAAGAATATTTGAAGAAATAATAGCTGAAAACTTCTGAAATCTAATAAAAACATTAATCCATACACTCTAAAAATGTATTACAAGCAGGATAAATGCAAAGACATTCACACCAGAAACATTATAGTAAAGCTGATTAAAAAAAAGAAAGAGAGACAAAGAGAAAATCTTGAAAGAAGTAAAAAACACCTCATTAAATAAATGAAATTTTCATAAGATTAACAGATGCCTTTCCATCAGAAACCATGGAGGTAAGATGGATATACGATAATGCATGCAAAGTACTGAAAGAAAAGAACTGTCAACCACTAATTCTTACCCAATAGCACTATCCTTCAAAAATTAGGAAAAAAGTAAGAAAATAAGATTAACTAAAAAACCTGAAAGAACCTATTTCTGGAAAATCTCCCCTAGAAAATATATTAAAGAGAATCTTTCAGGGTTATGTGGAGAACACTACATAGTAACTCAAATCCACATGAAGAAATAAGAAGCAATTGTAAAAAATAACTGCATAGCTAAATATAAAACACTGTATGAATATATTTTAGTTTGTAATTCTTTACTTGGTCTATTTTAACTGAAGTCAGTTGCATAAACCAATAATATAAAACTATATTGGCAAACTTATAATGTGTAAAGATGTAATTTTATAACAATAATAACACAAATAAAGGGAGTAGAAATAGAGCAATATAGCAGCAAAATTTTGTATAGTATTGAAATTAAATTGGTATTAATACAAACTAGATTATTAGATTATTTTGTGTTATAATGTTAATTGTAATCCTCAGGGTAACCATTAACATTATAACTATATATTCCATATATATAAATAGAACATGAATATATTTCACACACATAAATACACACTCACATATATGAAATGATAAGAGGATTAAAGTGGCACACCAAAATATTTATTTAATAAGGAAGAATACAGTAATGGTGAAAAAAGAAGAAAAATAAACATAAGACATATAGAAAACAAATAGAAAATAGCAGATATAAATCTTATAAGTAATTATAAGAAATGCAAATGGACTAAACACTCCAATCAAAAAGCAGAGAGATTGGCAGAATAAAAAAAATACAACTATATATTGTCTACAAAAGATGGATATTTAATATCCCATCTTCACTGGTTGATAGTAAAAGTAGGCAGTAAGCAGATCAGTAGGAATTGGAAGACTTGAATAATACCATAAAACAACTAGACCATACAGATATCTATAGAACAGAAATATATGAAAATGAATATACTTAAGTTAGGGGCAATGGAAGGTAACTGTTAAGCGGTACAGTGTTTCTTTTTGAGTGAGGTGTTCTGACATTAAAGAATGGTGATGGTTTCAGTACTCTGTGAATATACACAAAACCACTTTAGAAAGGTGAATTTCATGGAGTATGAATTATATCTAAATAAAACTTTTACAAAAAGAGACTTACAACTCATTGATTACATGACAACACAATTAGTAGGCATAGGATCCAAACAGACATTTCTCCAAAGAAGATAATACAACTGGTCAATAAGCACTGAAAAGATGCTCAATGTCATTAGCCATCAGAGAAAGGTAAACAATAATCACAATGAGATCCTACTTTCCATCTATGAGAATGGCTGTATTAGAAAAGATAAATTTAAAAAAAAAAACAGGTATCTGTGAGAATGTGGTGACAGCAGAACTTCATAGAATGCCAGTGGGAATGTAAAACTATGTAGCTGCTATGGAAAACAGTTTGGAAATTCCTCAAAAAGTGAAACATTGTATTACCATTTACCCAGCAATGCTACCCCTAGGCATGTACTCAGAAAAAAAATAAATAAATAAAATATATGTCCACGCAAAATTTGTACATGAAGGTCTGTAGCAGCATTATTCATGATAGCCAAAAGTAGGAAAACTTGAAAGGTCCATGAACTGATGAATGAATAAATAAAATGTGGCGTATTCATAAATTAGTTATTATTTGGCAATAAAAAGAAATAAAGTACTGATATTTACTACAATGTGGATGATTCTTGGAAACGTTATGTGAAGTGCAAGAAGGCAGTCACAAAAGATCACCTATTGTATGATTCCATTTATGAAATGTCTAGCATAAGCAAATCTGTAGAAACAGGAAGTCGATTAGTAGTTGCCTAGGGCTGGGGAGGGTGGGGTAGAGCAATGGGGAGTGACTTTTAATGACTCCAGAGTTTACAAATATTCTAAAACTTATTGTAAAGTGATTCCACAGCTCTGTAAATAAATGCCATAAAAATGTTAGTTTAAATGTGGATTATATGGCATGTCAATTATATATCAATAAAGCTGTTATTTTTACATTACATTTTAAGAATGATACGTATTTCCAAATATTCGTATTTGACAAATATATATTTGTAAAAAAAAAAAAATTCCAGAGTTAGCTAAGAGATATATTTGACATCAGAACTCTACCCGTTTGTTCCCACATTACCAGGTCTCTAATTCTAACAATATAACCTTGTTTTGACCCAACTTCTCTAATAGGATTAATCTATTTTAGGAAATTTGTGCCTTCTTTTTCACCTGTTGAGTGTGCTAGGAGGATCTCATTTAGATTAAAGATATGGTGTTACAGTGAGATCCTAGGACTTGCAGCCAGAAAATATGAATTTGAAAGAATTGTGAACTTAGAAAAAGAATTTACTAACATGAATGTATGTTTAATGTTCTTTTCTCAATGAGTGTTTTTTTAAGGGGTGTGCAATTGTTCTTATTTAACAAATTTATTCAGTGCTTAACAGGTACCAGGCATTGCTATTATCACTTTTCAAATATAGATGCTTTGAAGTTGGTACTATTATCTTCTGATGCAGAAACTGAGGCACCTGGCAGTTAAATAACTTGTCCAAGGTTTTAGAATTACTTCTGGGATTCCGACCTAGGTCATCTGACTCAAAAGTCTCCGCTCACAACCACTCTGCTATGCAACATTTTTGGAGGAAAGCAAGAGCATGAGGGATGGGCCAGGAGGTATCTGCAGGGATGGAGATAGCAGGACCTGAGGAAGGGAGGTCATTTACAGCTACCTGCATGTCTGAGAGTCCTCAGAAACACCCTTCTAGCATAAGGTCTTTAAGTGGATGTTAAGGAAGAGAACTTTGGGCTTTTTGATAACCTGGGCCTGGCATGGGATAAGCCCTCAATATATAATACTGGCAATCATAAACATTTCTTCTAACAACTTCCAGAGATGCAACTGTTTCCTCCCTTGAATTGCCTACCTTTTGTCAGAAGGTTAAAGTTCAGCATCCTACTTCTGCTAGGATGCCTGGGAGAACCAGATACTTTTCCATTATCTCTCTCCAGACCCCATGACTCTTACCAGCAGGAGCAGGATCATTCCTGTGTAGCCAAGGGAGCATTCTGGGTGGTTCGATGAGTCCTAGGCCCTCTCCAAAGGCAGGGGAAGGCAGATCTCTTCCCAGAGCAGCTCCTAGTAAGTGTGGTTGCTGAAATGACAGACTAATTGTCCTTTTTTCTCGATAAGTTTTTTTGGGGGGAAGAATTGAGAAAATACAACTATTTTGTAAACTGTTAAGACAATGCAAAATAGAGTTTTTATATATTGGGAATCACTGGAGCAAAGAGTGAAAGAAAATAGTCTCTTTCATTAGTATTACAAGTAATAGGAATGAAAATATTTTGGTTTTTATCTGAATGTTTGAATTTCTCAAGGTCTCAATTTTATTGTTATCCACACACACACACACACACACACACACACACACACACACACACACTCTTCAGAAATGAGGGGAAAAATTATCAAATGTTAAAAAATATATGCACAATGTTTGCATGTGTATTGGGAAAGGATGGAAGACAATTCTATCTCAGCAAATAAATATTATGTAATCAAATAATTTATAATAAAACTTTCATAATTAATAGGATCAAATCATGATCCTAACACCAGAAAGCCTTGAGGTATGGATATTTGGGGCTCACATAAAATTTATTTAAAGTAACATTTATTGAATTCTCTACCAAACATCAGGGAAATAAAAATAAATCATGGTTGTAAAAAACCATCTTGGAAACCAAGAAAGATAATCAAGAAAAGAACTAATTTGAATTGATACACATATACAAAGATGGATGAAATCTTTTGAAGTAGTAACTGGAACTTATTGTCAGTTAAAGTGGACTTTGGATTCTGATATACTGTACTGGTATTTTGCTACTATAGAGAAATATCAATTATATAAACCTCTCCATGATACCAAGGCAAATTTTTAAATTACATTTTGGCAATTTAGTAAAAATAAATTACTTTTTGGAGTTATCTAAACAATTTGATTATTTTTTAAAAAAATCACGAGTTGTATATTATACAATAGCCAAGTCATGGAACCAACCTAAATGCCCATTGATGGGTGATTGGATAAGGAGAATGTGGTGTATATACCCCATGGAATACTATATGAAATTCTCCCATTTGCAACAACATGGATGAGCCTGAAGAATCTACTGTTGAGTGAAATAAGCAAAGCACAGAGGGATAAATACCTCATGTACTCACTCAAAGTGGGGGCTAAGAGAGAAAGAAGGAAGGAAAGAAAGACCACAGTGGTGCATTGGACTTGCATAGTGGAGTGGGGGAAAGGGGGAGGAGCTAGGGGATAATTGGGTGGGGCACATCGGGTACAAACACAATTTGTGGTAAGCTGTATGCTGCCAGTATGGATCCGGCCTTCACATCTTTGGCATGAGGTATAACAATCAGCTTTGTATCATCTCATGAATATTCATAACCAAAAATAAAAGAGTTGTATATTGTACACTTATCTCCTAAAATAAGCACATATGTACACACACACACTCACAATTAAGGTTTTGTTATACAAATAGGGCCACCACCACGTATCTTACATATTGTTTCTGGAAATAGATAGCGTGATTCTTAAACAGTCAAATTTTTTTTTTTCGCATTTACTCAGAGTGTATTTTCTTGTTTCTCTGACAACATGTTCATTGTTAATTATGTTTCTTTAGCACACCGCATATTTATCTATAATTAGGTTTATTTTTAATCTATGAAAGCTTATAAAATTGTGTTTATAGCTGCTTTGAGGCATCTGCTTTTGGTGTACATTTTGCCATCCTTGTGCCATGGTTTTCCTGTTAGTTTATTCAGTCCCTTGGGTAACAACAATGTCCTGATTATATCTCCTAGATCATTCTATGCACACAAATATGTTTGTTGAAGTAGTGAATTTGTACATATTGTTTATATGCTATATTTCCTAATTCCAAAAATTTCAAAAGTACCCCCCAAACCACCTTTCATTATAATCATTTGTTTGACAAATAGAAAGACTTGGCAAACGTTTGAGGTGTCAATTATTTCAAGTAAATTTTAACACAAAATATAAAGAGGTATATATTGAAGAGTCTTATTTCTTCTGTTGTCACTTTTTATATTGAATTGGTATGAAAGGTGACATGAAGAGAATGAACAGATTTGAAAATGTAGTTACTTCCCCACCCTTCTGGATGATAGCTGAACTTTTGATTGTGTTCCATCGGGAATGTTATTTTTTTGAGCTTGTCTGTGAAGGAGAGAATTTGTTTAGTTCGTTCATCCACCAAAGCAGAAAATTAGATTACTCCAGAAGGCTGATCAGTAGAGCAGAAAGTTAGCTACATCTACAGGTGAGTGGAGGTGGTTTTGATATAGGAAGTCATGCTGTGTGACCATGTGGGTGAAATTATTTGAGAAGTGAAAAGCATAAAAATCACTCATCAATGTCTTTATGAAATAAATTTAATATAAATGAAATATGTCATTAAAATAACCTGAAAAAAAATCCAAGAAAAATTAATTATGCTTCTAGAAGTAGGTAGAAAAGAGTGAAATACATGGATACTGAAGAACTTGGGGGAAATATTGACTGATATGAATGTGAGAGACACAGAATTTGTTTTAGTTTCCTATTGCTGTATTATGGATTACCACAAACTTAATGCCTTAAGACAACACCCATTTATTATCTCACATTCTCTGTGGGTGAAGAGTCCGGGCATGATTTGGCTCAGTCCTCTTTCCAGTATCTCATAAGACTGCAACCAAAGTGTCAGCCTTACTCTGGAGGCTTGAATAGAAGAGAATATTTCCAAGCTCGCTTATGTTTTTGGGAGAATTAATTTTCTTGGGACTATATGGCTGAGAGCACTGGCTGCCTGCTGGCTATTAGCTGCAAGCTGCCCTCAGCAAATAGAAGCCACTCTCAGCTCTTAAAGACTACCTGTGGTCTCTTGCTATGTGGCCCTCTCCATAGACACTCTCACAGCAGAGCATCTTGCTTCTTCAAAGCTGGCAGAAGAGAGTCTGTACAGTAAAGCTGCTCCCTATATAGAATCTTACATAATATAACAAAATTATGAGAGTGCCATTCCATCACCTTTGTCATGTTCTATTGATTAGTACAAGCCACAAATCCCACCCATACCTGGGCAGTAGGGAGAGGTTATACACGGGCATGAATACCAAAAGTTGTTATCACCTTAGCATCTTTCCAACACAGCATTTGGGGACCAAAAACGATGAGAAGTTAGCTTGCTTCTCACCTTTCAAATGAATGCCTGGATTAAGACCATTTCACAAGAAAAGCTGTTTGATGACATGTTTTGAACATTTGAGAATCCTTGCTCTACCTCCTGAAAATGCATAGCAATTTCACAAAAAATTTGACTATTAAAACATGGTAACATTTAACAATGATAGTGTAATTCCAGAGGTGAATATATAGATATAAATAAACCTTTCCATTTAGAATCAAAACAGAATATCAAATAAAGCTGGATGTATTAAAATGGGAGCTGTGAGGATTTGTCATTTAGGAAAAAATTACAAATTTTCCAAGAAAGTTTTCACATAACTTTTAAACTGAGGAAAATCATCTTATGTATTGAAAAACTTTTATAATTCCCAGCAGGCTTTAGTTGGATCAAATAACGTACCAACAGATGTTTGTTTCATTATAAAGGACTTGTCAAGCTTAAAAGTAATAGTAATGTCTTAGAGTCATATTTCTGAAATGCACAATCAATTTATCGTCTAGAAAACACTCTAGAATTGTGTAGAACACTGATGTTGAGATATGGAAGAGATGACTCAGAGTTCCACAAAGAATACTAAGAGAAAAGACATATGTATGTATTTCATATGCCTGCCCAAACAAAGATAAGGTCAGCTGTTGAAATAAATAGAGACCCTCAGTTCCTGGAGAATTATTAACCTGTTCACTAAAGGGTTAAATAGGTGTGTTGCACTAGTGCTTTCAATCTGAAACCAAAGACAAAAATCCAAGACAAGGAATGTCATGGGCCTAACTGCTAATCACAAGACTAAATTGAATTAGTTGTCTGTATCCATGTGGTGAGAAATTTTGTATAGTTTAAAATTAAAAGCAAGACAAGTACATTAACATCATTCACAGAGCGAGAGAGAGAGAGAAAGGGAGAGAGACATAACAATTAAGGAAGAATATTTGTACTTTCTAACTGTCTCACAGGACCTGGCCAACTATGCATTCAGTTCAAGGCAATGATGTGTGGTGTCTGAAAGGACATGAGTGAGATCTGAATGAATGTTTACACTAAACTGAATTTTATGTCCATACATAGATAATCACCTTTGGAGTCTTCCAGGGCAGCCAATTCCTGATTCTCTATTATTCATAACAACAAAATGCTTCATTATAAAGGACTTGTTGAGTAAACCCGAAGGGTAAAAGCCATTACTGAGAGCTGCATCACACATTACATATGCTTGAATATCATAGAGGATTAAATGAAATATAACACAAATTACTTCTGTGATGAGTTAGTGTTATTCAACCTGCAGAGACTTTCTCTTGTAACTGAACACATAGAAATGTTCAGATATAATTTTTAGTTCCAGAATTTGTTTGCTTCTTTTTCATAGTTTCTACTTCTCTGTTGATTTTTACCATCTTTTCATTTATTATCGACACTTTTTTGATTACCTTATTGAGCCTAGTTATAAAACGTGTTTTAAAATTCATCTCAGCTAATTCCAGCATCTCTGTGATCTGGGGATCTGTTGATTGTATTTCCTTCCAAGATTGTGTCACATTTCCATGTTTCTTTATTCCAAGAGTAATTTTGGATTGTATCCTGGACACTGTGAATGTTAGGTTGTAGAGATTTTAGACTCTGAACAGTTTTTATTTGCTATTGTTGTTTTTTCAGACAACTATTACCGTTGTTGAATTCAAAGTGCATGGATGTGAGGGCAATCTGGCTGCAACATCTCTCACCCTACTGATGGCCGGGGTGGGACTGGGCTGATCTGGCTGGCTAGGCAGGTGTCCCCTTCTCCTTCACCACTCCAGGTGCATCTCTCCCACAGCTGGGCATTCTGTTGAAGAGGACGATCTTCCTTGTTAGAGGAGAGGACTGTTCTTTGGTCAAGGGTATACAAGCAGCTGCGCTCCCCTGCTAGAACCTCCAGACAAGCCCTCAAAGTGCAAATTGTCTTTGTTGGCATTTCAACAGAAGTCTCAGTTTATTTTTTTCCACTTAGCTGACATGCTCGGACTCTGTCCCATGCTTGTATGTTTGTGGGGTCATCCAGATATTTGAGTAGAGTCTATACACACACAAAAAATAGGGCAACATTTTTCTGGCTTTTCCCTTTCCTATATTCCTCTTCTATTTCCAGTGGCTGTGCTTTTCCGAAACATTATGTATTAGAAACTTGGCTCCCACTGTGACTGTTAAGAGGGTGGCAAATCCTATTACGCTAATTGAAAGGTGGGGCCTTGAAGAGATGATTAGATTGTAGGACCATGCCATAGTGAATGGATTAAAAATGGTGGTCGGGGGTGTGGTTCTGAGGGCTTTAAAAGAAGAGAGGAGAGTCTGTCTCTCTGCTCTCTCTGCTTCCATAATCTTGCAATGTGAAACCCCTGGGTCACTGTCACCACCAGATGGACTTTGGACTTCCCAGCCTCAGACACTGTAAGCAATAAATTTTTTTTATCTTTATAAATCACCCAGTTGCAGGTAATTTGTTGTAAGCAACAGAAACTGACTAATACAAGTGCCAAATTGTAAAATCTCTTAATATTTTGGTGATATCTACTGTGAAATTGTTTAATCTGCATTTTTCAGGAAATCTCATTTCTTTTAGCCTGCATTCCTGATAGAATATCTCCAGGAAGTAGCAAACTTTACTTTTTCTCTTTTCTTAATAATTAGAAATTATTTTTAATCCAGAGAAAAATACAAGTTGTTGAATGTTAGAATACTAGTTTCTCTAGAAATACAGACAAATGCCAATGCGATCCCAAGCAGAAATGTAACTATTTTTATATACATAAATATTTTTTAAGTGGAAGTCACTAAGACTTCTTGTAAAAATTATTTGAATCTTTATTATATCATTCTTATTTTTTTCAATTCATATTCTTTTGTGGGGTAACAAGAAATATAACTGTTATAGCTGGAACATGTTTATGATGTCCATCTACAGATAATTTTAAAATACTAATAGTTTCAAAATATCAACAAATAATTTCAATATATTTTGAGCTGTTTAAATTCTGCCCAAAGAAAAATAAATACTGCATGTTCTCACTTATAACTGGGTGCTAAGAAAGAAAAAAAGAAAAGGCCTAAACCATCTATTGAACTTTCAGAATACTAGAGACGGGGGTGAGGTGGGGAGGGGGTTTGGGAAGGGGTAGGTTGTATAAAGGTCATAAAGAAAAATCGTGATTTGTAATAATATGCTTGTAATAAATAATATTAAAAAATAAATAAATTCTGCCCAAAAGAAAATTAATTTGACAATGCGAATTAAGAACTTTCAGTGTTATTTAATGAGTGTTTCTAAATTTATTATAAGGCAATAGGTTAATGAGTCATTAATAAGCATTTTTCTTTTTATTAGTGAATATGTATTGAGAACCTTTTTGATAGGCATTTCTTTGCTGAAAGCTTTCATAGTTGCCAAATTAACACACTGAGAGGAGCTGGCTAAAGATTCAAATATGCCATTCTGCGCTTAGAAGAGGAAAAGATCAGGGGATGTAGACATTATGTCTGCAATGGGAGTTTCAGACCTGCTGTGTTCACTCCATTTCTAAAGAAGGGCACTTGTTTCCTGTCAGATAGATTCTGAAACCGATTCTCCCCTGGTATTTAGGTGTACACCACAGACAACAGCCTGAAAGACATTTAGTAATATTGCACTCGTAAGAATTCTTGATCTGTTAAGACTGCTCGTCTTGGAACCCACTAAATCTCTATCACTCACGTAGTTCCTTAAGAGACTGTGCTAATTAATGAAGATTTTACTTAACTGTATTTTAGAATAATTGAAAATAATCCGGGATATATAAATATGATAATGCCATAATATCATGTTAGTAATTATCCAGTGAGTACTTAAGTGGCAAAACAAGGCATTACTGAAGTTATAGTGTTGCAGAGCTTTCTGTTAGTGTCTTTATTTGAGGGGAGATGAGACACATGAGAATGTTTATATTCACCATTTCACAAACCAATTTGTAAAGACTAAGCAACAAAGAAAATAAAAAAAATAATTAAATTTTATTTCTATTACTCTTTAAATGGCCAAGACACATATACTTCAAAATGATTAATATACACAATTGCATGGTTTTAGTATTTATGTCTAATCAGTTCTTGAAATTAAAAACATTCTTTGAAAAGTAAATATTTTAAGGTGAAAAAATTTTTTTGAAACTTCTGAAAATTTTGAAAATACAGATTTGGAATATTATTATAAATTTATAAACATTATAAAGGTTTATAAACTGTATGTAGTAACCTAACAAATATCTTGTGCAAAATAAATTTCTCAAGTTAATAAATAATGTGGCCTTTTAGACACAACAGACTAGAATGAGATCTGACAATCCTGTCCGTTGTGTGATATAGTCAGTAACTGTGGAATCATATATCAGAATAAGATATTTTAACATATTTTAAAAGATGGTCCTCTTGTCCAAGCCAGATAAATTTAAGCAAAGGGAGCTTATGGCCAGTGATCAAATTTACTTTATTTTAAAATAGCAGTACAGATTTTAATAATTGTTTGATATTCTGTCATGATGTTTTTGGAATTAAATTATTCATTAATATTTTCAGATTGTTTAGAAAAGATGCTTTTCTTAATTTTAAGACTGACTTTTAAGCAGTAAATTGTTTCTTGTTTATATTACTAGGTAAATTCTGTAAGGATTTTGGAACATGATATAAAATGACATGTTTACAACAAATGAAATATTCTTATGTACATTTTCCCACTCTTCTGATAAGAGCAGAAAAAAGATGAATGCTCCTCCAAACAAAAGAGACATGTGATAAGAAATATATACTGTCAAAATTTTACCTTATATTACGAGATTCCATAAAGTTTAATTTAATCATCTGCATTCTGAATTTTTCTTTGAGAAACCAACATGTAAGTTAAAATGAACTCAACACATGATAATTTAAATATTTCAGAAAGAAACATGATCACATATATTTTATCATATATTTTATTGAGATTTTAACCAGAGTTTGCAAGTTTATTAAATTGTTAGCAAGTGTGTATTAAATGAAATAAATTACAATTTAAGAGTGAAATTTTCTGAGATCTGTAAAAGACATACTACTGTTAAAAGTTATTGTGAAGAAAAGTAACCTTTCTGATCAGTAAGGTTTTGCTTAACCAAAGGAAACAATCAAGTCTTTACACCTGCCTCAACTTTCGGAATTTAACAAAGATAATTGATACTATAAATCAGAAGATGTGTTTCCTACTGCTTCACACTTTAAAAATTTGCAAATATTGTGGATACATATTTACATATATTTTATGCATGTGTGTATATAAGTATATGTTAATATATATATATATATATATATAATAAAATTAACATTGGGAGTAGTTTGCTTTTATTCAAATAGCTAAGAAAAGTAAAAAATAATTTAGCATAAGTTTTTATGTTCCAAATTTTTTCTAAATGTTGGGAATTTTCTCATTGATTTATTTTACAATTTACTAAAAATTAATTTACCATTTTTATATCAAAGTCTTTACAAAATGCTTAACATTGGCTTGTATTAATTTATCTTGAACCAGCAGAAAGGTATTTAGGGAAACAAAATATTAGGTAGAACCATTTGCAAAGCAGAATTTGGAATTCTACCAGTTGCTTTGATACAGGCAATATCCCTAAAAATTAACTAAAAAATAAATTTGAAAATGGTCGAGTAAGATTTAGGTTCTTAAAGATAAGAGAAAATATAGCTAATATTTTACAAAAATATAACTATATAGAATTAGAATTGTGGTGTTTAAGGAACCATGAAGGAAAGAAAGAGAGAAAGTCAACTTGGGATTTTGATGCTATCTCTGGAGGGCATGTAACATGGATTTTTGCAATATTTTGTTTGTGTCTCAGATCTAAATTTATTACTTGTGCACTTCCAATTTGTTTTAAAAATAAATCTTACAAGTACTATATTTATAGAGCTATAGGATAAATGCACAAGAGGCATTCACTCAAACATTTTATATATAGTTATAATTACACAGAATTATCTATTGCATTATTTGGAGAGTGGTTTGTGTTAAATCCATTTAAAGTCAGCACAAACTATGTGACAGGTAACCGTGTGTGTAAATTCTTTTTGCAATGTGCAGAATAGCATTTGGATATAGAAATTTTATAAATGTTAATGAATATAGATGATGCTTTGTAAGGAATATTTTAAACACATAGAACTTCCTACTTCATATCATATCTAAATAATAAACGTCAATTAAACATTAAATGGTGATTTCTGCCATTCCACAATGGCACTTTAGATAACGAATGTTCAATCTAATTGATGATAGCACTTAATATGAATAAATCAACAAGAGTAATCTATTTAATTGCATCACGTAGCTATGGATTCATAAGAATTATCTTGAAACTTGTATCTATTTGGTGGTATAAATAGTGAAATTATAGCTTTAAAACTATTATTATTGTGTGCTTTGATGGTCATTGTGCTTACTTATTGAACAGAAAAAATATGACTGAAAAATCACGATTCAAGGTATACCTATACACAAGGAAAATTTTAAATAATTATTTAATATTAGTATAGAACAAAATAAAACTTTAAGAATTCACATCTATTATATCATTATAGCTATACAGATGCTAGGTTTTTAAAATTTAATATGTTTGATTAATTATTGAAGAAATGCGTGAATTGGGGCTAATATCTTAGAACTCATGTGGAACAGAGTTAAAGCTTGACTCCAGCTATCCTTCAAAATATTTAGTGCTCTTTCTACTATGAAATTTCATGATCCTTCTTTTATTTATTCATTTTTTTTTCATTTTTTAAAGACTTTGTTTTTTAGAGCAGTTTTAAGTTTTATAGCAAAATTGAGAGGAAGGTACAGAGTGTCCTGTATAATTCTATCCCCACACAAGCATAGCCACATTATCGACATCCCCCACCAGAGTGATACATTTGTTACAACTGATAAACCTACAGTGACACATCATTTTCACCCAAAGTCCATAGATTACATTGGGGTTTATACTTGATGTCGTACATTCCATGGGTTTGGACAAATGTATAATTGCATGTATCTGCCTTTATAGTATCATACAGAATATTATCACTGTCACCAAAATCCTCTTTGCTCTGCCTGTTTATCTCTCCCCACTCCAGCCCCTGACAACCACTGATCTTTTTACTTTCTCCATAGTTTTATCTTTTCCATAACATCACATGGCTGGAATCATACAGATTTTTACTCACCTACTCTAGCCCTGTTTAATGCAATAAGATTTTAAAGGACAAAAATATATTTTAGCTTAAAAATTTGGGGCCCAATAAAATAGTTAATTAATCTCTCTATCTCTGTCTCTCTGCCTTTCCTTCTTTCTGTCTCTCTCTGTCTGTCTCACTCTCTGTCTCTTTCTCTCTCACGCGCAGGCGTGCACACACACACACACACACACACACACACACACACACACACACACACACACACACTCTCTCTCTCTCTCTCTCCATAAAAATAGCTTAACTCTAACCAAATATACTACATTTGCTCAAGATTAACATCCTTCAAAAACAGTTAGAAATAAATGTAAACATTCAGCCATGATTTGGTTGTGATAATATTCCTTTTTTTTTTTTTTTGACTGGTAAGGGGATTGCAACCCTCGGCACAGTGTGGTCTGCACCACGCTCAACCAGTGAGCCCACCAGCCATCCCTATATAGGATCTGAACCCGTGGCCTCGGCGCTACCAGTGCCGCACTTTCCCGAGTGAGCCACGGGGCCGGCCCAATATTCCTTTTTAATAATTGTAAAAACTGAATCTAAGTACACAAAATAGGATTAGTTGAATAAATTAGACTGTCTACTAGTTGAACATCAAAATAACACTGTATAAATGTATTTATAACAATAGTCATATTTATGGAATCTTAGAGAAATCTCTCTAAAATATAAAATACAAATAATGACCAATTTACATAAATATTTGTATGCATATGGCATTTATAAGACTTTTTACTCATAATTAAGAATTTTAAGGTCTGTGGTAAAGTTCCATGAAAAATTTTTTTGTTTATTTTTGACTAACTTTTATAACTTTTCCAGTAGCAATTTCATTATATCTATCCAAATAATTGTAATACTAATGATATTTAAATTTATTAAAGAGTTAGAATTATTTAATCTTGAAACACATGACTAAAACTATAAAATGTTACAGTTAGAAAAAGAAAACACATTACAGTAATCAGTTACTACTTCAACCAAAGTTCAGTATCAATATTTGCTATATGACAATTTAGATGTCATAAATCAAGTGAAATACAATTTTTAATCATGCTTCCATATAAGGTGGCAGTAGTAAGATTTATTTTCAGAGATGTCTTCTGACTCTTCTATGTCCAGTTATTCCTTAGAATATATTTGAGTAATCTCCTATATTTAAATCTTCTTATACTACTTTTTGAAGTGTAATGCTTATGAAATCATTTTGATGTAAATTTTGTTATATCCTATAAACAATCATTTTGCTCTGTGTCTATTAAGTCATATAACTTACCAAGGGATAAAATTATGAAAATCTTGAGCATGGAGATAAAACTAATTTAAAGTAGTAATATTAATCCTATGCCTCAATAAATGCTATTTTCTCAGATATACATTTGTTTAAAATTATGCTTAGATGACTTGCCCACTGTTTTAGTGAAATGTCAGTAATACTGAAATGTGCACTTGCTCAGGAACATGATGAAACAGTGTTGGGTAATCTGCAAGACACCCAGAATGTTTAAAAGTTAGGTTATATATAGAAAATATTTACATCAAGTTTCAAATACAGTTCCTTAGTTACTGTTTCTAGTTGTATAATTTGTGAACAATTAAGCAGCTCAAAGAAAAAGATACCTACTAGACCATCATTCTCCCTGGTAGGTAATTATTAGTGGCATTATATTTGGTATTTGGGGACATATACTCTTATTGTTAAATTATTAAAGCCTTATTAATTTATATTGGGTTTTTTTTTGCTCATTATTTTAGATGTGCTTGTACATTAATTATTCACTTGCCCAATTTCCTTTCATATACTCACTCCTTAGAAAGAAATACTAAAAATGCATATTGGTAAATATCCATTCTTAAAATTGTATTTTTCTTGGTGTGCCAAGGATTTTGACTTGCCAAAGGACACTATGACATATAACTGCAAGCTAATTTATTCATCTATAGTATTTCATGTGCTGATTAATCTCATATAGAACTATATTCTTTAACCAATGCTTGTTAAATACTATTTGCATGTTTTGTAGCTGAAGGAAATATAGTTTTAAAAAAGGAGAGTAATATGATGTTACCTCCTAGATTCTTTTTGGCTATAAACTTTTTTATTGCATAAAAAACACTAAAGTGTTGACAAAGGTTCATAAAAGCAGTAGGAAGTTTAGGGAAATTTTTTATTCATTTTTCATTAAATCAGTTGGTGTATTTCTCAATAATGCTAGGATATTCTAAGTTAGAGTAAGACTTCACAGTAATGGGAGACATCCCCAGTCTACTGTTGACCTCTATAATCATGCCACTATCTTCTTCCCCTGGGGGTTCCATAATTATTTTCTAGAAGAGTGAGGGTCTAATACCTTAGGCAAAAGTCACCTTCAAGGATCTCACCCAGACACTGCATTCTCCAGGGCAGAGTTGTTCTCATTACAAAACTGCTCTTTTATTCCCTCCAGGCATAATTAATTGGGCGAACTTTGAAAAAAAATAGCATTCTCATAAGTGAATTTTTTAGAATTAATAAAAAGGGAGAGTGAGGGATTTTTTTTTTTTTAACAAGAGAGAACTTGTAATGAATAAAAAGATAATTTTGCCTCAAGGTATTCATTTAGTTTTTAAAAAAAATTTGTAACCTGTTTATATTAATATTACCAACTCCTGTGTTTAATAATAAGCATACATTGAAGTATACATCTTACAAAGTGTTGTCCAAGATATAAACTGCAATTCTGTTTTGAGTAGGTAATGACAAAGCTTTATATTACACACAATTTTTAAAACTTTTTCTTTTGGGCCAATGGGAAAATTCTAAGATAATTCATTCTGCTTATAAATATTATCAAAGGGCATTGATGTTTATAATTCTGAAATGGCATTCATAGTAACAAATTTAATTATTTTAAAAATATTTCTCAGAAAATGTATGTTTTTTTGCCTATTTTGGAGTAAGATGCTTCATATAGTAGCATCAAAAATTGTC
Organism: Galeopterus variegatus; assembly: GCF_000696425.1. Lineage (NCBI taxonomy): Eukaryota > Metazoa > Chordata > Mammalia > Dermoptera > Cynocephalidae > Galeopterus > Galeopterus variegatus. Next base: position 67,807 of record NW_007734312.1, on the reverse strand, counting down.
ATTTGTTTTATGAGATGCTGCTTTAGAAAAGATTTCAATTTCAAATATATTTGTGAAATAAAAAAATAAATATTTGCAATGTCTTAATGAGTGATAGGGAAATTAATAATATTTCTGGTGCTTTTTGTGTTTTAATGACAAAGACTGATAAAATGACAAAATCAGGTATCACAAGTATAAAGAAAACCTTTTATTTTTCATTTACGATGAAATGCTTTTTCATCTGTTTTGAAATATGTAAAACTATCGTAAAGGACAAAGTAAAACATCTCTCAAAAAGTCACGTTTAGATTCAAGAAAACTAAAAAAAAATCATTAAACAGAGAAACAAAATAATACATTATTAACATGTGTTTAAATAGCTGAGAAAACAGAAATTATAAATTTTCCTTCTACTTGTTATTGCTGTGGCCAAATGATTCAGCCTCATACAACAAATGATTAAAGTTAAAAATCATATAAATCAACATAGAATAATTGCTTGTTAAATTTGCCTTTGCTATATTTTTACTTCATTGTTTTCCAATTTTCTACACAATCCTCACATTATAATTAACCATTTGGTGACTATTTTCACTTAGATGCTTTACTGGTCCATAAAATCAATCTTTATGCATGAGGTATGAGTTCTATTTCTTGCCCCCCCAACTCTCACCATATATCAACATTTTTCACTTTCTCTGTTACCTGTCTCTGCTAATGGGAACATCGTTTTCTCCTCAGTTACATTTGTGTAGTTTAGAGTAGGATATAGGCTAAGCTGCTATGCAGAGTCCCTGGCTTAGTTAGACAAGACATGATTTTATTTCACCCTCTTTTAGAAGTCAGGAGGTGGGTGCTCCAGGTTAATATGGAAGCTGTTTCATTCACGGGATTATTCATGCTAAAGGGGGAGAGAGTCTTCCTTTGCATGGTTGAACAAAAGTCACCATCATACCAGCTTCATAGAAAAGAGTGAAATTTTAGGGCAGTAGGACAGAAAACCTGAACAGTAACTTCGACTCACATTCTCTTCCTTAGACCTTAGTCAAATGGCCACGTAAATCTGTGTACAAGAGGGGCAAGGGAACGGTCTTGGGCTTAGTGGCCACATGCACAGGCAGTTAAATATTATAAAAAACAAGGGGAAGAACACATTTGGGGGGACATTCACAATCTGCTATGTCAAACTAGAAAATTTTGAGTAATATAATATTGATTGTTTTTCTTATATAAATATTGGATAAGCAGTTTAAATCTCTTCTATCTATAGGTTCAATTAGATATTTCTCATCCTTTCTAATTCTCTAGTTTTCCTTAATGATTATCAAGAATATTGCAATCATTTCTAACTCACTTGCATACTTAGAATTGGTTAATTTTTCTACAGGATAACTTCGAAATGTGTTGACTATTTTAAGAAGTATTATGAAATGTTCAGGAAAGCAAGCTTTATGTATCTAAAATGATTAAATTCTTGATGCTAGTCACATCCTCCTATAATGTGGCACCAGCCAAACTTCACAGTTTTTATTTTTTATTACAGACAATCCATATTTTAAATCCATACCTATAATTCTATTTTTATAGCTTGGGTTCCATTGTTCTCTTTGTTTAGGGTGCTTACTTTTACTTTTATTTACATATTTCTAAATCTGTAAAGACTGAAGAAAATGATACTTTTTATTTGTCACTTTTCCTTTCCCCTAAATAAAAATTTACCTCTGCTTTCTAAATCTCCATTGCATTATTATTCTGATGTTTATTGAGCTGATTTACCCTATGGTGTAATAAAATCATTAAAACAGAGAATGCAACATAGCATGGTAATTTCCATTTAAGAGTTGTTTTTTTATTTTATTATTTTTAATCTTCAAATTTTGCTTTTGGATAGGATAGAGTAATTTGCTGCAGAACAATATTTCTTTAATGAACAAATAAAAAAAAGTAAAGACATCAAATTAAAAAAGAGTTAGAGGAGTTAAGTTTCTAAAGAGGTAGAACCGTGGTGTGATTTGCTGACAATTTGTTACCATATTTTTCCCTGAGCATATTTGCTGATGTTGGTCACTTTCAGAAGCTCAAAATATGGATTTACTGGCCAGAATAGAACTGCTGTGGGGCAGCAAAATATTTAGGGCTTTTGTTAATAGCATGGCCTACAGAGAAGTAACATAATGTTTATACTTCAAATACGTGGTTATTTCCTTCTTAAGACTGCTGAATTCTTAAGCCATGTGGCTAGGAAGATACAGGCTTTCACTTAAAACTCCTAAAAACAGAGTGATGTTTTCTGAAATTTTATTGTATTAAAGAGACAAATATTTAAGTTCGGGACTAGACAAAAAGATGGGGCCTTGAAAGACACATAAATCTCCCAGCTAAGATCTTTGGAGGTCTAGGTACTAGGAAAAATGCAAACTAAAGGGACATTGAGTCGTCTCAAAACTGCGATTTATCATGAACTCAGCTAAAGTCTGGAGAGTTTAAGCTGAATTGACCATGTTTTGTCTGTAAGACAGAGGAATAAGTGACCTGCTTTTGAATGATAATAATATAGACTTTAATCTTCATAATAGAAGCTATTTTGGTTTCATACTCTTCTTAACAAGCTGATGTCTAAATCTCTAGTTGTTGATAGTATTATTTGCTAACAGTTAGCAGAAATCCCACTTTTACAAATAATTTCTCTTGAGTAATGAGAAATTACTTTTCTGGGAAGTTAGGTCCCCTTCCCAGGAAATCAAAATATAACTAATGATTATCTTATAAAAGGGTATAAAAAGCAATTCTGTTACTTCAAGTGGGTCCAGTAATGTGATATAACATACATTCCTAAGATCTTCCCTTGTGGATCAAGACAAGGTCAGACATTATTGAAAGCCACATATTTGCTCTGCTATTTCTTTCCCTGCCCTACTTCCTTGTTTTCTCTAGGAGATTTTGTGACAAGCACTCTCTGTCTTGGGCTTTATTTCTAGGGAATCCATTCTATGAGAGACTCTAAAAATATTTTTATAGTGTCCTAAATTCATTTAAAAATCACCAAGCATGCAAAACATAGTACTACATAAACCAAAAACCAAGAAAAAAAAGGACAGTGAATGTGATTCAGATATTTGTTAGTAGACAAAAACTTGAAAATAAATGTAATTATGTATTTAAAAATAGAAGAAAAATGAAAGAAAATAAATGAGTGTGAAAATATTTTTCTGAAGCATTAAAGTCTATTTTAAAAAATCATAAGTAACTTGCTAAACTGTAATTAACAGAAGATTTAAAGAGCAGAAGACAAAATTTTTACACTGGAAGACAGGTCAAAGGAAAGCATAAAAGTAAAGTGCTACATTATGGGTTGAATTGTGACCCCCCAAAAAAGATGTGTTGAAACCTTAACCCTCAGTATTTCAGAATGTGACTTTACTTGGAAACAATTATTTCAGATGTAATTGGTTAAGACAATGTCATACTGCAGTAGGTTGGGCCTTTAATCCAATAAAAATGATGTCTTTATAAAGACAGAAGAGACATAGAGGAAAGAAAGCCACATAAAGATACAGAGATAACAGGGAAAATGCCATGTGACGATGGAAGCAGGGACTGAAATGATGCTGTACAAGCCAAGGATTGTTAGCTGTCACCAGATGCTAGAAAAGAATCACGGAACAGATTCTCCCCCAGAGCCCTCAGAAGGAACCAACCTAACTGACATCTTGATTTTGGACTTCTAGCCTTCAGATTGTGAGAGAATAATTTCATGTGGTTTAAAGCTACCCAGTTTGTGGAATTTGTTACAGCAACTCTAGGAAACTAATATACAGAAAGAGGTTTTTTTTTGTTTTTAGTTTTAACCATTTCTTAAATCCTTTTTTTTTGCTGTCTTTTTAAAAAATATATATTTATTCTTTATTATTAGCATTTTCATTATTTCTAATCGTTATTTCTCTTTATGCCCCTTGCCCAACCTATCACTCCCCAAACCCCTTCTTTCCCTCTCACCATCTTTAGTATCCTTAGGTTTGTTCTCTCCTTCTGAAAGTTCAACGTATTATGGTCCTTTCTTTTTTTTTTCTTTCTTTCCTGTGTTTCTTTCTCTCTCTCTCTCCTCTCTCTCTCTCTCTCCTCTCTCTCTCTCTGTTTCTTTCTTTCCATCCTTCCTTCCTTTCTTCCTTTCTTCTTTCCTTCTTTCGTAGCACACAGTTGTGAGTAAAATCATGCAGTATTTCTCTTTTTTTGTCTGCCTTATTTCACTTAATATAATTTTCTCCCGACTTATCCATGTTGCTGCAAATGGCAGAATTTCATTCTTTTTATAGTTGAATAAGTGTTTCATTGTGTATATATGTATTTATACCACATTTTCCTTACACAGTCATCAGCCAATGGACACTAGGTTGGTCTATATCTTGGCTGTTGTAAATAGAGCTGTGATGAATATGGTAGTTCAGGTGTCCCTTCAACATGATGATTTCCATTCCTTTAGATATATACCCAGTTATGGGATTGCTGGGTCATATGGTAGCTCTGTCTGTAGTTGTTTGCGGCATCTCCATACTGTTTTCCATAATGGCTGTACTAATTTAGAGTTCCACCAACAGTGTAGAAAAGTGACCCTTTCCCTGAATCCTTGTCAGCATTTGTTGTGCTCGGTCTTTTTAATAATGGTCATTCTAACTGGGTGAAATTATAACTCAATGTGGTTTTGATATGCATTTCTCTGACGACTAGTGCTGCTGAGCATTTTTTCATGTACCTGTTAGCCATTTGTATGTCGTCCTCTGAAAAATGTCTGTTCATCTCCTTTGCCCATTTTTAAATTGGATTTTTTGTTTTTTTTTACTACATAGTTGTTTGGGTTCTTTATATTCTGGATATTAATCCCTTATAGGATGTGTAGTTTGTGAATGTTTTCTCCCATTCCATTGGTTGTCTTTCCACTCTGTTGATTGTTTCCTTTGCTGTGCAGAAGCTTTTTGGTTTGTTATAATCCTATTTGTTTATTTTTTCTTCTGTTATTTGTGCTTTGGGGGAATTATTCATAAAGTCTTTGCCTAGTCCTACTTCCTGTAGTGTTTCCCCTATGTTTTCCTTTTGTAATTTTATGGTTTTGGATATTATAGTTAACTCTGTAACCCATTTTGAGTTGATTTTGGTGAAAGTGAGAGGTACACATCCAATTTTATTCTTTTGTATATCTATGTTCGATTTTCCCAGAACCATTTATTGAAGAAGCAGTCTTTTCCCCAATGTATGTTTTTGTTGTCTGTGTCAAAGATCAGTTGGCTGTAAATATGTGGATTGGTTCCTGGACTTTCTATTCTGTTCCACTGATCTGAGTGTCTGTTTTTATACCAATACCAAGTTGTTTTGGTTATAGTAACATTGTAATATGATTTGAAGTCAAGTAGTGTTGTGCCTCTAGGTTTTTTGGTTTTTTTTTTTTTTCCCTCAGAATTGCCTTGGCTATTCGGGGTCTTTTGTTGTTCTATAAGATTGTTAGGATTGCTTTTTCTATTTCTGTGAAGAATGTCATTGGTATTTTGATGGGGATTGTATTAAATCTATAGATTTCTTTGGGTAGAATGGACATTTTCACAATGTTAATTTTCCCAAACAAGAGCATGATATGTCTTTCCAATTTTTTGTGTGCTCTTTAATTTCTTTCAGTAGTGTTTTGTAGTTCCTATTGTAGAGATCTTTCACCTCCTTTCATAAATTGATTCCTAGGTATTTTATTTGTTTTGGCAGCTATTGTAAATTAGCTTGCTTCCTTGATTTTTCTGTTAGTTTGTTACTGGAGTATGAAAACGCTACTGATTTTTGGGTGTTGATTTTGTATCCTGCAACATTACTGAAATTGTCAACCAGTTGTAAGAGTTTTTTGGTAGAGTCTATAGATTTTTCTATATATAAGATCATATCATCAACAAACAAGAACAGTTTGACTTTATTCTTCCTAATCTGGATGTCCTTTCTTTGTTTCTCTTGACTGATTGCTTTGGCTGGTACTTCAAATACTATGTTAAATAGGAGTGATGAGTGTGTGCATCCTTGTCTTATTCCTGTTCTTAAGGATGAACAGGGTGTTATTGGTGATTGGTTTGTCTTAAATGGCTTTTATTGTGTTGAGATTATTTTCTTCTATACATAATTTTCTGAGAGTGTTTTTCATGAAAGGATGTTGAATTTTGTCAGATGCTTTTTCTGCATCTATTGACATAATCATATGTTTTTGCCCTTGGTATTTTTGGTGTGTTGTATCACATTTATTGATCTGCATATGTTGAAAAACCTTGCATCACAGGAATGTATCCCACTTGATCATGGTGTATAATTTTTTTGATGTGTTTCTATATTCTGATTGCTAATATTTTGTTGAGGATTTTTGTGTCTGTGTTCATCAAGGATATTGGCCTGTAATTTTCTTTTTTTGTTGTATCTTTATCTAGTTTTGGTGAAGTTGGCCTCATATAATGCATTTGGGACAATGGCTTCTGTTTCAATTTTTTGGAATAATTTGAAGAGAATTGGTTTTAATTCTTCTTTAAAGATTCCATAGAATTTGACAGTAAAGCCATCCAGTCCTGGGCTTTTCTTTGTTGGGAGACTGTTGATTACAGCTTCAATCTCTGTACTTCTTATGGATCTGTTCAAGTTTCCTATGTCTACTTGGTTCAAACTTAGTAGTTGTACGTGTCCAAAAATTTTGTCCCTTTCCTCCAAGTTTTCAAATTTAATGGCATATATTTGTTTATAATAGTGTTTAGTGATTCTTTGTATTTCAGTGGTGCCAGCTGTAATGTCTACTTATTCATTTCTAATTTTTATTATGTGTGTCTTTTTAGCTAGACTAGCTAATGGGTTGTCTATTTTTCTTATCTTCTCAAAAAACCAACTTTTAGTTTCATTGATGTTTTGTATCCCATAGGGGGTTTCTATTTCATTTAGTTCTGCTCTGATCTTAATTCTTTCTTTCCATCTACTAACACTGGGGTTAGATTGTTACTCATTTTCTAGGTCTGTAAGGTATAGCATTAGATTGTTTATTTGCCAGTCTTTCTATTCTTCTGATGTTAGCATTTATTGTGAAAACTTCCTTTTTAGTACTTCATTTACAGCACCCCACATATTTTTTTATGATATGTCTTTATTTTCATTAGATTCAATGAATTTTTTGATTTTTCTGTTTAATTTCTTCTTGAGCCCATATGTCATTCAGGATAATGTTGTTTAATTTCCATGTACTTGTATGATTTCCAGAGTTTCATTTGTTATTGATTTCTAGTTTTAATCCATTGGGATCTGAAAAAATACATAAAATAATTTTGATTTTTTTTTTTTTTTGTCTTTTTTCATGGCCGGTAAGTGTTGGGTCCGCCGCCGGCGGCCAACCCGTACAGCACTAGCCTCGTTCCTTCTGGGGAGTGAGCAAATGGCCCAGATTACTCTTTCCCTCCAGTCCCCTTTGGAAGGAGATGGGGGAAGAGAGCCGTGAAGAGAGGTGAGCACACCGCCAGACCCCCAGCCCAGTTAAAGGACACTCAGACACGGCGGGGGTTCTGTCGAGGCATTTCCGTTTATTATCACACAAGCACTTGCTTTTATAGGCAGATAGGGAGGGGAGGTTTTAACATAATCCAATCAGCTTAAAGGTCAAGGGCATGCATCCTGTCTCAATGCCTAGCTATTGTGTTCATGAGCGCAGAAGCACGTATTTGGCCAATAAGGGCTAAGGCAAGGTTCCCACAGACACCCCCACCCTACTTCCTCCTGGCACCGTCTTAGGCTGCCACATTAATACGCCCTTGTGGGCCCATAATGGTGCCGCTTGTAATGTCACTTAAGGTGGTGTTAGTTTCTAAGGCCTGACAGGTAAGGGGATCACAACCCTTGGTGCGGGGTCGCCTGCACCATGCTCAGCCAGTGAGTGCACCGGCCAGTCCTATATAGGATCCGAAAACGCTGCAGGAGCATTGCTGCGCTCCCAGCGCTGCACTCTCCTGAGTGCGCCATGGGGCCGGCCCATAATTTTGATTTTTTAAAATTTGTTGAGACGTGATTTGTGACCTAACATGTAGTGTATCCTGAAGAATGTTTTATATGCTGATGAGAAGAATGTATGTTCTGTGGTTGTTGGATGAAATATTCTATAGATGTCTGCCAAGTCCAACTGGTCTACAGTATAGTTTTAAACCTACAGTGCAGTTTGTGTTTCTCTGTTGATTTTTTGCCTACATGATCTGTCCAGTATTGAGAGGGGGTGCTCAAGTTCCCAACTGTTACTGTATTTGAGTCTATCTCATGCTGCAGGTCTAATAGTATTTGCTTTATATATCTGGCTGCTCTAATCTTGTGTGCATATATGTTTATGATTGTTATGTCTTCTTGCTGGATAGAAATCTTTATCATTATATAGTGGCATTCTTTGTCTCTTTATGATTTTTGGTTTAAAGTCTATTTTATCTGATATATGAATAGCTACTCCTTGTTTTGGGTTTCTATTTACATAGTATTTCTTTTTCTTAAGCCTCTGATGTATTTTTATTTTTTTATTTGTTATGAATATTCATGGAATACAGAGCTGACCATCATCACTTTTGTTCAAGATGTGATGGCCAAATCAATACTGGCAGCATGACCGTTACCAAAAATTGGAATTATACCCCATGTCCCCCACCCAATTAATCCACAGTCTCCCTCTTTCTCCCCCATCCCCACTCCACTTTGTATCCCTACATATGCTCTCTCTCCCTCTGCAAGCCCAATGAACCACTGTGGTCTTTCTTTCCTTCTTTCTTTCTCTCTTAGCTCCCACTTATGGGTGAGGACATGTGGTATATTCCCCTCTTTGCTTTACTAATTTCACTCAACATAAGTTCCTCCAAGCTCATCCATGTTGTTGTGAATGGCAGAATTTAATTCTTTTTTATGGCAGAGTAGTATTCCATGTTGTATATATACCACATATTCCTTATTCAGTCATCCATCAGTGGATATGTAGGTTGTTTCCATATCATGGCTATTGTAAACAGAGCCGCAATGAATATGGGAATGCAGGTATCTGCTTAAAATGATGATTTACATTCCTTTGGGTATATACCCAGAAGAGGGATTGCTGGATCATATGGTAGAGTATTGGAGGTACTAGCCAGAACAGTTAGGCAAGAAAAAGAACTAGCATATCCAGATTGGTAAAGATATAGTCAAACTGTCCATATTTGCAGATGAAAGGGTTCTATATATAGAAAAACCTAAAGATTCTATCAAAAACTCTTAAAGCTGGTTAGTAATTTCAGTAACATTGCAAGATACAAAATAAATGTCCCAGATCAGTTGCATTTATATTCTCCAATAATGAGCTAACAGAGAAATCAAGAAAGCAAGCTCATTTACAATAGTCATGAAAAAATAAAATACCTAGGATTCAATTTAACCATACAGGTGAAAGATCTCTACAATGAGAACTGCAAACCACTACTGAAAGAAATTAAAGACACAAAAAGAAAGACATTTCATGCTCTTGCATTGGAAGAATTAACATTGTGAAAAAAAAATCCATACTACCCAAAGTGATCTACAGATTCAATGCAATTCCCATCAAAATACCAAAGACATTTTTCACAGAAATGGAAAAAAATAATCTTAACATTCATATGGAACAAGAAAAAACCCTGAATAGCCAAAGCATCCTGAGCAAAAAAAAAAAAAAAAAAAAAAAAAAAAAAGCTGTGGGCTCAACACTACCTGACTTCAAATTATGCTGCAAAGCTATAGTAACCAAAACAGCATGGTACTGGCATAATAATAGACATTGGACTAGTGGAGCAGAATAGAGAACCTAGAAATCACCCCTCAGGCTTATAGCCATCTGATATTTGACAAAGGAAACAAAAACATACATTGGGGAAAGGACTGCCTCTTCAATAAATGGTGCTGGAAAAATTGGATATCTATATGCAGAAGAATGAAACTACACATGCACCTCTCACCATATACTAAAATCAACTCAAAATGGTTTAAAGACTTAAGCATAAGACCTGAAACTGCAAAATTACTAAGGGAAAATATTGGTGAAATCCTTCAGGAACTAGGTCTGGACACAGACTTCATGAACATGAGCCTAAAAGCACAAGCAACAAAAGGAAAAAAAAAAAAAAAACCAAAAGGGACTATATCAAACTAAAAAGCATCTGCACAGCAATGGGAACAATCAACAGAACGAAACAAAAACTGACAGAGTGGGAAAAAATTTTTGCTAAGTATGCACCCAGCAAGGGATTAATATCCAGAATATATAAGGAACTCAAGCAATTACACAGTAAATAAATAAATAACCCAATTAAAAAATGGGCAAAAGAGCTGAATAGACATTTTTCAAAGGAAGACATAGAAGTGGACATCAGGTACATGAAAAAATGCTCAACATCACTAATCATCAGGGAAATGCAAATTAAATCCACATTGAGATATCACATCACCCCAGTTAGACTGGCTAGGACCAAAAAGATGGAGAATAACAAATGCTGGTAAGGATCTGAAGAGAAAGGAATGCTTCTACACTGTTGGTGAGACTGAAAATTAGTACAACCACTATGGAAAACATTATGGAGGTTTCTCATACATGGAATATCTTTTTTCCATCCTTTCACTCTTAGTTTGTGTGTATATTTACAGTTGAGGTGAGTCTCTTGAAGACAGCACACTACTGGGTCTATCTTTTTAGTCCAATCAATCAGTCTGTGTCTTTTGAGTGGGGAATTTAATCCTTTTATAGTAAAAATTATTACTAAAAGTCATTACATTACTCCCGGCATTTTATTGAATTTTGTTTGGATGTTTTAAATATCTTTTGTTACTTTCTTTTTATTTTAGTGTTTGTCTTTTGCATTTGTTGGTATTTTTGAGGTGGTTAGATAAAGTTCCTTACTCTTTATCATTTTTATTTTTGTCCTACTTGTGGATTTTGGTAGTGACTGTTGTTTTTCAGATAGCAGGTGCAGTATTCCCTTGAAGATTTCTTGTAGGGCTGGTCATGTGGTGGTGAACTCCTGCAGTTTTTATTTGTCTTGGAAATATACTATTTTTCCTTCATTTTCAAAGAATAGCCTTGGTGGGTATTTTGGCTGGCAATTTTTCTCTTTTAGTACTTTGAATATGTCATCCCATTCTCTTTTGGCCTATAGTGTTTCTGCTGGAAAGTCTTCTGTAAGTCTGATGGGGGCTCCCTTATAGGTGAATCAATGTTTTTCTCTCACTGCTTTTAAAATTCTCTCTTTGTCTTTGAGCTTGGTAATTTGACTGTAATGTGTTCTGGAGAGGACTTTTGGGTTGAATCTGTTTGGGGATCTTTGAGGCTCTTGAATCTGAAGGTCTGTATCTCTCCCTATACCTGGGAAGTTCTCCATTATTATTTCCACTGAATACGTTTTCAGTGCCTTTTCCTTTCTTTTCTCCTTATGGAACACCAATGACTTGGATGTTTGTGTGCTTCAGGTTGTCTGCTAGTACTCTTAGATTTTCTTCATTTTAAAAAATGATTTTTTCTTTTCTTTTTTTTGTATGCCAGGGTTATTTCAAGAAGATCATCTTCAAAAACCAAAATCTTTCTTCTGCTTCTTGTAGCCTGATGTTTAAGCTCTCTGTTGTGTTTTTATTTTGTTGACTGAATCCTTCAATTTCACAAGCTCTGCTACATTTTTTTTAGGGCACTAATCTCTTTGTACATTCCCTCCCTAAGGTCCTGGATACTTTTTCTCATTTTGTTGTGTAGTCAAGCTGAGTCTTCTTGTTTCTCATTGATTTTCCTTAGAATTGGTGCTCAAAATTCCTTTCCAGTCATTTCAAGGACCTCCTGATCTATAGGATCTGGTGATTGAGAATTATTACATTCCTTTGGTGGTGTCATATTTTCTTGTTTTTTCATATTTCTGGTATCTCTACATTGGTATCTAGTCATCTGGTTGAGTAGTTGCTTTTTCTAGTACTCTGGAGTTGGGTTTGAGGAAAGGGAGTTCCTCCTGTAGCTGTGTTTTATGATGACCATTGAATGGGGTGTTTTATTAATGGTTCCAGGTAGTGTAGTCTCCATGTAGGTACTTTGTACAAATTCAGTGTTGGAGTTGTGTGTGAGTGCCTCTGTGGCCTAGTCCCTGGGGCACTTAATATTTCCCTTGCTGAGGTTGGTGACATTATGTTGGTTTGTCAGGACATTGGCAAGCTCTCAAAATCTTAGGGGTAGTTCCTTGGAGACTTGTCACTCTTTGGTCATGGTAGGTGATCTTGGGAGGTCTTGGTGCCACCCTGGCTAGCTCTCCCTGACCCTGTTGGGTGCACAGGGGTATACTAGTGCTCCTTGATTTGATTGAGTGACCCTGGGTGGGTTTTCTTTTTTTTATTTCCTCTTTCCCTGGGCTCTAGTGGTGACACTCCTTCTGTCTATGCTGATAAGTGGTCAGTGAGTCATCTGTGAGGTAGCAGTGGAAGTTGCTGTGGTGGTGGCTGTCATGGACTGCTCATTCAGCACTGGTGTCTGCAGCAGTGGGAGGGAGTGTTGCTGATGGTGTGGCTGCCTGTTTAGCTGGCACCCTTGGTTGCAGTGAGTTTGGCTCTCAGGGACAGGGCCACTTATTGGTGTCCTGCACAGCTGCCTGTCATGCTGGTGCCCTCAGCGGCAGCAGGGCTGACTCTCTGGGACAGAGCCTGTCTACTAGGGTCCCATGTGGTTACCTTGGCAGTGGCAGAGCTCAAATAATACATGTTTGGATAACTCATGAATCAACTCAGAAGTCTCTAAAGAAAGTAAGAAAAAGTAGAACTAAAATAAAAATATAGCATATAAAATGTGAGGAGTGCAAGAAAAGAGTGTTCGAAGAGAAATTTATAGCATTAAATGAATATACTAAAAGAGAAGAAAGGCATAAAATCAATAACTTGATCTTACACAGTAGGAAAGTAGAGATAGAGTAGCAATTTAGCTTAAAAGAGGAAAAAGAAAACAAACAACAAAAAATATAGTAGAAATCTAATAAAATTGAAAACAGGAAACAATAGAAAAAATCAACAAAAGCAAAAGCTAGTTCCTTGAAAATATTGAGTATCTGATAGTGAAGCTGTGAGAGCAGGACTAACATAGAGACCTCAGACCTGTGGAGCTACCAGGGTTCAGTCCCAGCCTGGGAGAGCTGAAGCATGGCCTAAGACCTGGAAAGCCATAGGGCTGAAGCTGCCTGAGGACTTAGGGACCCAACCCCCTCACCAATATGCAGAGGACATCAAACGTGGAGTCAAGGTACATGCTATGTCAGCTTTGAGATTTAATGCCTGTAGTGCTGGGTTTCAGACTTGTTTGGGACATATTACACCTTTCTTTTGGCCTATTTCTCCCTTTTTGAATAAGAATATGTACCCTATGTTTGCCCAACCATTGTATCTTGGAAGTAGATAATTTATATTGATTTCATAGATGGGACTTTGAACTTTGGACTTTTGAGTTGAAACAAGTTAAGATTTTGGGGATGAAATGAATGTATTTGCATGTGAAAAGACATGAGCTTTTGGAGGGCCAGGGACAGAATGTAGTAAATTGAATTATGTCCCCCTAAAACTCATTGAAACTTGAATTGTGTCCCCCAAGTTTCATGTATTAGAAACTTAGACCCCACTGTGACTGTTCAGAGGGTGGGAAATCTTATGATGGTAAATTGAAAGGTAGAGCCTTGAAGAGGTGATTAGATTGTAGGACCATGCTGTACTAAATGGATTAAAAATGGTGGTCAGGGGAGTGGTTCTGAGGGCTTTAAAAGAAGGGAGGAGAGTCTGTCTTTCTCTGCTCTCTCTGCCTCCACAATCCTGCAATGTGAGAACCCTGGGTCACTGTCGCCACCACCAGAGGGACTTTGGATTTCCAGCCTCAGAAAGTATAAGCAATAAATTGTGTTTTTCTTTTAAATCACCCAGTTCCAGGTATTTTGTTATAAGCAACAGAAACAGAGTAACACACAATGAAATACTTAGGTAAAAATCTAACTATATATATATATATATATACAAGTCCTATGTATGGAGAACTATAAAACTCTGATGAAAGAAACAAAATCATATGTAAATAAGTGGAGTGATATCTCATGTTCATAGATTAGCATACTTGATATTATTCAGTGGTCAGTTCTTCCCAACTTAGTCATTGTTTAAAAAAAAACTCTCACACAGTGCCATTCTAAAGAAAATAAAGAAAACTTGAAAGATTATCTTATTCTTTGACTGCATGATTTACATTGTAAAAATTATAAAATACATAAAATATTGGTAGAAAAAATGAAAGCAACCAAACTAAGTGGTCTAGAAATAGAATGCTGGTTAAGTAAGCTGTTGTTTTCACATTATATGATATATTATGTTATATTTAGGTTTACTAGATAGGTCTGAAAAGAAGACTTTTACTATATATAGGTTTACTAGATCGGTCTGAAAAGAAGACTTTTACATTTTGTCATCTGCATTCTACTTATTCACATGAAAAATTTTTAACAGCTTTAGTAAGATATGATTAATATACAAAAAACTATACATATTTAATGCATGCAATTTGATGAGTTTAGATATATGCAAACACCCATGATAACATCACCACAATCAAGGCAATAGACATATTTAACACCTATCAAAGTTTTTAATGTTCCTTTGATTTTTGTTTGTAATAAAAATGCTTAAACTGAGATCTACTCTCATAACAAATTTTGAATTGTAGTATACTGTATTGTTAGCTATAGGCATTATGTTGTACAGTAGAGGTGTAGAATTTATTCATCTAGCATAACCGAAACTTTGTACTCGTTGAACAACTCTTCATTTCCCCACCATCCAATTCCTGGCAATCACTATTGTATTCTCTGCTTTTATGATTTTGGCTATTTTAGATTCGTCAAATACCTATATACTTCAAATATCTATGATACTTCAATCATACAGTTTTGTCCTTCTGTGACTGACTTATTTCACTTAGCATAAAGTCCTCTAGATACATCCACGTTGTGGCAAATGACAGGATATACTTTTATAAGGCTGAATGATGTTCCATTGCGCATTCCATGCTATGTTTTCTTTATTCATTCTCTGTCAATGAACTGAGGATTGTTTCCTTATCTTGTGCACTTCCTTACAATAGTACTGCTGCAGTAAATCTGGGAATGCAGATATACTCACAAGGTGAAGATTGAATCTCCTTTGGGTATATACCTAGAAGTAAGATTGTTGAATCATATGATAGTTCCATTTATAATTATTTTGAGAATCCTTCATACTATTTTCCATAGCAGTTATGCGATTTTATACTCCCATCAACAATGTACAAGAGTTCCAATTAATCCACATCCTCACTGTCCCTTGCATTATTTATTTATAATAGCTATCTTAACAATCTCATTGTAGTCTTTGATTTGCATTTCCCTAATAATTAATGATGTTGAGAACTTTTCAATATACCTGTTGGACATTTTATGTCATGTTTGGGGAAATGTCTATTAAAGAATTAAAATGGCTATTTAAAAAATTTTTTTTCTATTAAGTTGTAGGAGTTCCTTACATATTTTGAAATTTAACTCCTTATCAGATATATGGTTTGTTAGTATTTTCTTACATTGTACAGGTTTCTTTTTCATTCTGTTGATTGTTTCCTTTGCAGTGCAGACACTTATTATTCTCAAATAATCAGACAGGTTTATGCATTTTTGCTTTTTTCTATGCTTTTGGTCTCATATCCAAAACTTATAGCAAATATTAGTATCAAGATTTTCTCCTACATTTCATTCTAGCTGTTTTACAATTTTATGTCTTGAATTTAATCTTTAATCCATTTTGAGTTGATTTTTTTTGTATGGTGTAAGGTAGAATCTATTTTATTTTATTTTTTCTCATGGATATCAGTTTTCTCAGCACCATTTGTGGAAAACCCTACTGTTTTTTATTGTGTATTTACAGCACTCATCCAAAATCAGTTGGCTATATCCACATGAGTTTATTTCTGAGCTCCCTATTCTGATCCATTCTGGTATATGTGTCTGTCTTTATGTCAGTACTGTACTGTTTTAATTATTGTAGCTTTGTAATATATTTTGAACTCAGAAAGTGTAATGCCTACAGCTTTGCTATTTTTTCTCAAGATTGCTTTGGCAATTCTGAGTCTTATGTATTTCTATGTGAATTTAGATTTTTTTTTCTGTAAAGGATGTCATTGGGATTTTGATAAGGATAGCCTTGCATCTGTAGATCACTTTGGACAATATAAATATTTTATCAGCTTTGAGTCTTTCGATCCATAAACATAAAATGTTTTTACATCTATTTGTCTCTGCATTAATTTTTTCATCAATGTTTTGTAATTTTCAGTGTACAGGTTTTTAACCTTCTTGGTTAAATCTCCCAACAAAGAAAAGCCCAGACTAGATGGCTTCACTAGTGAATTCTAGCAAACATTTAAAGAACTAATGCCAATTCTTCTCAAACTCTTCCAAAAAAGGAAGAGGAAAGAACACTTTCAAACTCATTTTACAAGGCCAGCATTACTCTGATACCAAAACCAGACTAAGATACCACAAAAAAAGAAAATTGCAAGCCAATATCCCTCATAAACATAGATTCAAAATTTTTCAGCAAAATAATATCAAACTGAATTCAATAGGACATTAAAAGAATCATACACCATGATCAAGTGGGATTTATTCTTGGGATGCAAGGATGTTTCAACACATACAAATCAATTAATGTGACATACCACATTAACAGAATGAAGGATAAAAATCACATAATCATCAAAATAGGTACAGAAAAGGAATTTGAAAAAGTCAACACCTTTTCATGATAAAAATGCTGAACAAAGTACATACAGAAGGAATGTATCTCAGCATAATGAAGGCCATATATCACAAGCCCACAGCTAACATTATATTCAGTGATGATAAATTGAAAGCTATTCTGTAGGAACAAGACAAGGATGCCTACTCTCACCTCTTTCATTTGACATAGAAATGAAAGTTCTAATCCAGCCAGAGAAATTAGTAAGAAAAAGCAATTAAAAAACTCTAAATCAAAAGTTAAATTATTTTCTTTGCAGATGGCATGATTCTATATGTAGAAAATCCTAAGGCTCTACCCCAAAACTGTTAGAACTAATAAACAAATTCACTAAATTTGTAGGATACAAAACCAAAGCATAACGATCAGTTCCATTTCTGCACACTAATAACAAACTATTTGAAAAGGAGATTAAGAAAATAATTCCATGGAAGTCTGATGTACTTATTCTAAGATACTAATCTCAAGTTATTGACAATATGTTAATAAAACCATGTTCAATCAAACCATGAAATTGTTTCTTGTCAGGACCACACAAAACAGGACCTAACAAAACAGTTATTTTTAATTAAGCAGTCACCAAGCAGTAGGCCTATTTAATTTACAACATTTCCACATTAATGTAACTAGATCTTTGATCACTATAGTTTAGTTTTGCCTGACCATGAGCATCACATTAGTTGAGCCATACAGGCTGTGTTCTTTTATGTCTAACATCTCTTACCCAGTGTTATGTCTGTGAGATTTATTCATGTTAATGTGCATATCAGTAGGTCCTTATTTCCATTATTATTCTATTTAATGTGCCACAAGTTAACACATTCCGCTCTACATGAATGTTTATTCTTTGGTCTTCTTTTCAATTTGTGTTTATTACAAATATTGTTGTTATGAACATTCTGTTAAGTGTTTTTTGATGAATAGGCATCTGCATTTTTCTGGGATATATATGAAGCAGTAAAAATGCTGGAGATTAGATACATTTTCCAAAGTAATTGTACCAATTTACACTCTCATCAGCAGTGCAAGAGAATACGCTTGTTCCTAGTCTTCGTCAAGGATTTGTAGACAAATATTTTGCAATCTGTGAATATTCTATGTACTCATTTACTGATGTGTTTTGATGAACAGAAATAATTTCTTAATTTTCATCAGAAAAATTTATCAATTTTTCAATTTTAAAGTTTACCTAACCCACATTTAAGAATATATTCTTCAACATTTCTTTCTAGAAACTTGAATGTTTCTTTTCTTTTCTTTTTTTTTTTTTTTTAAAAAGATGACCGGTAAGGGGATCTTAACTCTTGACTTGGTGTTGTCAGCACCACGCTCAGCCAGCGAGCCAACCGGCCATCCCTATACCGGATCCAAACCCGGGGCCTTGGTGTTATCAGCACCGCACTCTCCCGAGTGAGCCACGGTTCAGCCCGAATGTTTCTTTTTACATTTAGGTCTGTAGCTCATCTTGAATTAATTTTTGTCTATATAGTTAGGTTGGTGTCAAGGTTGAGTTTTCTTTTTTTTAGTATGGGTATCCTGGTTATCTAATATCACTTGTTGACACTGAGCCTTTCCTTACTAAATTGCAATGGGGCAGTTGTAAATGAATTGACTGAAAAGATATGGGTCTGTTTTTGATTATGTATTCTATTTTCTTGATCTGTTTGCCTAATGTACCACTGCCTTGCTGTCTTAGTTAGTCCAGATTTGTAATAAATTTTTATATAAGAGAAAATCTTTAAGTTCATTCTTTCTTCTAATTGCTTGACTATTCTAGGTTCTTTTTATCTCCATATAGAATGTTGAATCAACTTGTCATTTTTTACAGAAATACCCTTGGGGTTTGATTGAATCTATGGAACCACAAAAGAAGAATTTTAATCCTAATAATATTGGGTCATCCATAAACATGGTGTATCCTGCATCTATTAAGGTCTTTAATTTCTTTCAGTAAAATATTATGTTTATTTTATTTTATATTATTTTGTTTTTGGCCACAGAACAAGTTTAATACATTTAAAAAGACTAATACCATAGAAAATATATTTTCTGACCACAATAACAGAAGGCAATTTAGAAAATTCACAGATGTGTGGAAATTAAACAACTTTCTCCTGAATAAACAATGGGTCAAAAGAAAAATCACAGGGAAATTAGAGAGTACTCTGAAGTAACTATCAAAGAACAACTTACCAAAATTTACGGGATGTACAGCTCAGGCAGTGCTTAGAGGAAAATTACACTCATAAATACCTATGTTAAAAGGAGAAAAATCTGAAATCAGTAATGCAAATTTCTACCTTAAGAAAATAGAAAAAGAAGAACAAACTAAACTAAAAGGAAATATAAGTAGAAATAACAAAGATTACAACAGAAATATATGAAATAAGGAATTAACAATATAGAAAATCAAAGAAACCAAAAGTTGATTCTTTAAAAAGATCAACAAAATTTGCAGACCTTTATCTAGACTGACCAAGAAAAAAAGAGAGAAGACCAAGACTGCTAAAATCAGAAATAAAGCAGGGGCATGATGGAGCAGCTGCTGCTTCTGTTACTCTGGAGTGGGATTTGAGGAGAGAGACATCTTTTTCTGGTCTCTGCTGGTGACTGTCCTTTTATCACCGAGTGTCTGGCAGGCCACCTGCACAGCGGCTGTGGCAACTGTTCTGGTGTCGAGCTGCTTTTGCAGCAGCTGTGCTGTGGTGGTTGCTGTGGTGGGCCACTGCGTGGAAGTGGTGCTTTTGGTGTGTTCCTTGCCTACTTCTGGGTGAGGGATGTTGCCCTCGGCTTCTGCCTAGGGACCCTGGGTGTGCTCTGTTTCCTATTTGGGGTCCCAGGAAAGAGCAGAGGGCAGCCCCCTCTGCTGGGAAGCAGGCAAGCGATATGTTTATTTTAATAGAGAGGTCATTGGCATCTTCAGTAAATTCATTTTATGTATTTGGTCTTTTTGGTTTTATTTTTTTATTTATCGATCTTTCTAACTTCACATTTTTTCCAATAATTTGTCAGTTCGTTTACTTTATATATACCCTATCATGTCACATGTCATCTACAAATTAGTATTTTTTGTTTGTTTCAATATCACGACTTTAAGGACTTTTTTTTTCTGTTTGCCATGCTGCACTGCAGGAATACCCAATACACCATTGATCTGAAGCACTGGGGAAAAGTATCTTTGTTCCCAACCTTAGAGTGAAAAATATCAATATCTAATTAGGTGTTGGTTATTGTCTTTTGATGACACCTTTTTTTTTTTTCTTTCTTAAGATTGAAGATTTTCTTTCCTACTTCTATTATGTTGATAGCTCTCTTTTTACTTCAGTGTATTTTTCCAAATAATTTTCTAATATATTTAGATTATATTGCTTTTTCCTACTTTATTCTGTCAATGTGATGAATTACATTGCCTAGTTTTCAAATTTTTGAACCAATCATACATTCCTGGAATAAATTCACCCTGTCTTGATATACTATCTTCTTTTAGATATCTGTGGATTAAATTTATTAATATTTTGTTTAAAATTTTTGTGTGTATATTTATTAGATAGATCAGCATGAATCTTCCTTTCTTGAAATGTAGTTGTTTTGTAGACTATAGCTGCCCAAATACGATGAATTGAGAAGTGGTCTCTCTGTTTATATTCTCCAGAAGATTTGCTGTGATTAGTTGCATGTCTTTTTTAAATGCTTGAAAGAATACACTGGTAAATCTATGTGGCTTAGAGGTTTTTTTTTGTGAGAAGGCCTTTAATCATAAATTCAAGTTTTTAATAGGTATAGAATTATTCATATTTTTTATCTTCTTGCATTAATTTTTGTAAGTTGTATTTTTAACTTATTTTCCATTTTTCATATTTTTTTCTAACTTTTTGAGTACAAAATACTTTTTTGGTAATAATATGGAAAATAATTTTTTAAGTTTGGAATATCTGTAGTAATAACAGCTCTTTTACTACTAATACCGATAGTTTGTGTTATTTAATATATCTTTTTACGGATCAGTTTTGCTAGTACCATCAACTTTATTGTTTTTTATTTTTTTCCCAAAACGAGCTTAGCCTTTATGATTTTCTTTATTTTATGCTTGGACTTTTGTTTATTGATTTGTGCTCTTATTTTTACTGATTGCCCCTTCTTTATTTTGGTTTTAATTTCCTCTTCTACTTTTTTTTTTTTTTTTAGCTTTTAATTGGAAGTTAAAGTAATTGATTTGCAACATTTTTTCTTTTCTAATACATGAATTTAAATCAAATGTATATCTAATTAACCTCCAAGCTGCATTAGCTACATTCAAGTGTCAATCAGCTATATTTTCATTATCATTCAGATTATAAGTTATAATTTATTTTCTGACCTGCGTGTTATATAGAAGGGTGCTAAATACTTTTCAAACATTTGGGAATTTTTTAGTTATCATTTTATTATTGTTGTGCGCTAATCTAATGCCATACCTGTCAGAGAACATACACATGTCATTTCAACATTTTTGGAGTCATGTCATGGTTCAAAAAGTGCCCTATTTTTGTAGTATGAGTGTAGATTTCTTGGTTTATCAACTCCTTTTTTACAAAATTGAAGTTTCTATGGGTATGTACAACTTTAGGGTTCTTATACCTTTCTGTTTAGTTGATCCTTTTACTATTCCATAGTATCCTCTTTAATTCCTTATAATAGTTTTTGCCTTAACTTAGTCTTACATTCCTTATTTAGTGTTTGCAAGGAATATCTTCTTCAATTTTTCTCTGTCTTTAAAATGTGCCTTCTGTAAAGATTATAAAGGTTGGTTTGTATTTTTCCATCTACTCTGACAGCTGATCTAGGTAGTAAAAAAAGGAAGCATTGGGGAATATTTTTATATAAAAATAATATAAGAAAATTCAGATTTTAATTGCAGGTTACTGGTTTATCTTTATTTTGATAGTTCAGGAACTCAACCAAAAACATTATTAAAAACATATGGATTTATGTGAAGTCGAAAGACATGATAAGAATAAATTCTGGGCATGATTTAATAGCATATGTTCTTTCATATGTAAAATTATCATCAATTATTTTTACATTTGCATATGCATTATATAGCTTCTGTTCTGGAAAGTCTTTTACATCTTCTAAAGGAAACCCAGACTATAATTATGTCTGTTCCTCCATTTCACTCCCTATTGGGAGAAATAAATATATTATGACTGAGCTCAATTATATAAAGTTACAGAATAGATTATTGCTCTCTGCTATTTTTTTATTATTAATGCTTTTTGCATAAATAAAGCATTTTTTCAACTTGTAAAAGAGTGTCTATCTTACTATTAACTAAATCTCTGCCTTATATTCTGTAACAAAAGCAAGGCTGTACATGCTGGTTAATATTTTGTACACTACTTTTAAAACATTACATAAAACCTTAAATAGCATATTTATTTGGTCAGAGAAAAAGTATTATTTATATTTACCTATTTAATTTATGTTAGCTTTGAATTAATAGACTATTTCTAAATATTTAATTCAATATGTGGCGTATCCTGATACCCTTTACATCTAAGTGTCTTGGCTTGATTTACTTTAGTAAATTAATTCATCACATATATATGTATATTCCATTATACAGACAAATATATATTTCAGTAAGTTAAAACAGATTCAAATTTAAATGTGATCCATGAGAGACAGCTTTAATTTGTCATATAACTATCTTCTGATAAATATCATTTCTCTTTCATAAAATATTCAGATCTAACTAAATTAAATAACAGCATTTATTTAAGGATACAACTGAAACTCTTTTATTTATTGATGTTGTAATAAATACTTGCCTTTTAGGCTTTTTAAAATTAAAGTATGTTTTTATTTAAATTGTGAGGGCTGGCCTGTGGCTCACTTGGGAGAGCATGGTGCAGACAAAACCAAGTTAAGGGTTAAGATCCCCTTACTGGTCATCTTTATAAAAAATAAACAAATAAATTGTGAAATCTTGTTATCATTTGTTGAATTTAATCCAGAACACTGAGAATAAAATGTAATGTCCAACACATTGTGGTATTTCTGGAAATTTGAGATAATAGAAATATATCTTAAAATATCATGACAAGGAGACTGATCAGCTTGAGGTCTCTCTCTCTCTCTCTCTCTCTCTCTCCAAGCTACATGCTACATATGCTGTTTTCATTGAGGGAACAGAATGTGAAAGTAAAAATCTTCCTAACTTTGCAAACAGCATAAACCTGCAAGTAGGTATGTCTTATTTTAATTAAATTTAATCTGTGTATTTTCCATTGAGAATTCTCACAACAGAGAATAGCTTCCAGTGCCAACGTCACTAAACTTCCAACAAAATGTGAAATGTGAAAAAAGTGAGATATATATATATATATATATATAATATATATTCAGCTTAATATTATATATATGACATATATAATTATATATTAATATAGTTATTAATATATATCATATAGGTGTATATATATACTAATATATGTTATATATAGTTATATATATATATATATATACACAACTATATTTTATATATATATGTATTTGAATTTTATCCAAATGACTTCAAAAAGAGCTATAAAGAAACATTTATACTAGATACTAAAAAGGTGCTTATATTAGAGGAAGAATTTTACAGAAAAATATTACTATGGGAATATGTATCACTGTTTTTTTTTTTTTTCTTTTTTCTTTTTGAGAAACTGCTTCTGCTTTTTTCCTCAACACTTCCTTTTTTTCATCCATTGAAACTTTGTCTCATCTGCTGGAACCACCTGTTCCTTTTAGGATCAACCTTGAAATATTTCACAGTAGTGTTTGTGTTGGAGAGACTGCAGATTTTGACGAGAAAAATTTCCAAACTTAGAGAATACATCTATTCAAGATGCTCAGGCACAGAATGCCATCTGAGGATATGTTGCAAGAGAGATGTAGTTTTTCAAGAAAAGGCAGCCAATGAAGCAGCAATGGATTGAACCAACACAGAGTTCAGGTTGGGATGGTAGGGGGAGTAGGACAAACAAGATGCTCAATATGAAATGACTTCAACATTGTGTTTGCTAGAGAAGAGATCAGAGGTTCAAGTCAAAGCATGGTTGTTGTTTATGCCCTCTATCTTTCCCAGTCATTTGATCTTGCTAAAATTATGATCTTATGAACTTAAGTTTTCTCACTTGTGAAAAGGAACTATAAATGCCTGCTCTTCCTCCTTTAGTGTTAATGTGAGCAAAGAAGAAATATGCAATGACTGGCAAGTCACTATAGAAGTTTCAGGCACTTCTGTATTGTCTCTCATGAGCATAAGCTTTTTCTCTGATTCTTTTTGTACTTGCATATTTTGGTTGGTTTCTGCATGATAGTTAATGAGGTTTGAAAAAAGAATTAATGATGTATGTGAAGTAAAACTAAAGCAATGGGAATAACTTTGTTTCTTAAAGTAGTATAACGGATGTGTTTGTATGTGTGTGGAGGGGAGAGAGAAAGAAGAAAAAGACAGAATATAAAATAGTTTATCAGGAGGTTATTTACTTCAATCAGTCAAATAATTTTTATTGAAAATATTTCAGGAAACTTTCATAGTAATTACCTCCAGAAATATTTTGGTGTGGATAGTGGGTTGAAAGGGACATGCTCAAATTCTATTTCCTGGAACCTGTGAATGTGACCTCACTTGGAAAAAGAGTCTTTGCAAATGTAATTAAGTTAAGGATCTCTAGATGAGATCACCCTGGATTTAGGGTGGGTCCTAAATCCAATAACTGTTCTTGTAAGAAAAGGCAGAAAGTATTTTGAGACTCAGACACAAATGAAGACCATGTAAAAAAGGAGACAGAGATTGGAGTTATGTTGCCACAAATGAAGTAATGCTTGTAGCCACCAGAAGCAGAAAGAGACAAGGAAGGATTCTCTCCTAGACCCTTCAGAAGAACTGTGTTCCCACTGACTTTTTGATTTCAGACTTCTGGTCTTCAAAACTTTGAAAAAACAAATTTCTCTTTTTTTAAGCCATTCCATTTATAGTAATTTGTTACAACAGTCCTAGGAAACTAATACAATGTGCTGGATAATTGCATGTATACATCACTGACCAACTGAACTAATTGTAAACTGAGTCTCCCAGAGTTACACTATACTTGGATCAAAGACTTTTAGCTATTTTTAAAGTTTATTTACCCTAAATATTTCAATACCTTCTAAGAGTATTTAAAACAAATGTGCAACAGATTTTTAAATCAAAGCCAAAAGAATAGTGCCAAGGAGAGCTTTGAACAAGAAAAACATTATTATAGAACACAAATGGTTCTCGATTTGTGATGATTTGACTTATGTTTTTTTTGACTTTATGATGGTATGAAACCATCACAATTTTGGCATAATGTACAGTATTTAATAAATACCATATGATATTTAATACATTATTATAAAATAAGCTTTGTGTTAGATGATTTTGCCCAACTTCAGGCTAATGTAAGTGTTCAGAGTAAGTTTAAGGTAGGCTAGGCTAAGCTATAATATCTAGTAGTTTAGGCGTCTTAAATGCATTTTAGATTTATGATATTTTCAACTTACGATGGGTTTACTGGGCATAACCCCATCATAAGTTGAGGAGCATCTGTATATGGATGTATAGTGAGAAGTCATTAAATGTACATTCAAGTAAAAATAATCTAGAATATTTTATACAAATCAGATAATTACAGTCATTTAATTTTGTTTGTAAACGTACTCATGCACATGAATTTATTGAAAGCTATGTTGCCAACAAAATTGGGAGTGAAATGGGATACAGTAAAATTCTCTCCAGTTGTGACAGGGAGATTGATAATAAAAAGGAGAAAATCATATGGGAGGATGGAACCATCACATCCTGAAGAAAGAGCAGAGACACCCAGACTGCACCATGAGAGAAGAGATTCTGTACCCAAATTGACATTTGCTCAGTAATGGGGAATTTGAATGCATACCAGTGATTATTACATGTGATTTATTTTTTATTCAATATTATTTTTATAGGTGAATTAAGAATAGATTATAAAATATCTGTTACTAGCAAAGAGAAACCTAACTTCTTACCACTCCCTTTGTAATTCCTAATCAAAGTTACTTTCAAATGTTGTTTTTAATTAGCTTGTTAGAATGTATGAACACCAGTTGAAAATTCTCCTTAAGGCTTTAGTACCCAAATTCTCAGTCTTCAGAAATTCTACTTATAATAATGTTTCTTAAAGAATGTGGTGGAAAAACAAAACAAAAGCAACAACAACCAAACAAAACAGCAGTACCTGATTAAAATGAAGATTTCTTGTCCCAATACAGCAGTTAAATCAAGAACTGTTTAGAACCACTGCTACCTAAATAAGGTCTGTAATCTCACTATGGTGCAGGTTACAATGACTACATTCCCTGTACTTTTAGAAATGCAGGGACATAGTGAGAATTCAAAGGGAGTTCACATTAGACATTTCCATTTAAAGGTAAGTAGGACTTCAAGAAGTGAACAATGAAGGCTCGTGTGGTTCTCTATAAAGAGCCAAATGTCTTTACTAAATCACAGACTTAACAGTACAGTAATGAGACATTTTATTGCTGTGATCTAAAATTTTACTAGCAGATAAATAGACTGGATCCAGATTGTGAATGAACTCATTAGCCAATGTAAGGAATTTGAAATTTACCCGTCAAGGAAGTCAAATTTTAAAGATTGAATTGGTTTCCTATAACAATATATGCACATAATGTATGTACCCTGAAGAGAGATCTGTTGGAGTTATCTGTCTTTAATTTAAGGTTCTGTTGAGTCTGTCTTCTGGAATTTTGAAATAAACAGAAGGGGAAATTTGAGAACACTCTAAATGAAGCTCCTTAAGAGAATTCATGTATTAAGAATGTAAGTATTCCTATTAAATTCATCTTTCAGTAGAAGAGTTAGAATTAAAATATGTGGTAACATTGAACAGTAAACATCAAACACTCCATTTTAGTCTTTTTGATTCTGAGATCTTCCATGCACATGTTAGTGGTTTCTGATCCAAAAAAAGAAATCTTGTCCAAGCATCACTCTTACAGAGGGAGGGTGATAAGAGCTCAAGTGTGGCCTCTCTGGACCCCTTGCTGTAAGGCAGCCCTTGGCTGCGATGTATATCTTTACTTTAATATTATTGCTACATTGCATCTTTTTCCTACACTAAACTTTAGATTTTTAAGCATTGCCTTCTTTAACAAGTGAACCCCATCTGACATCTCTGAAAACAAGTATGAATATACTTTAAAACATTTCCTTTCAAAAGTTTAGCATTTATACATGTGTGAGTCTTAGTTTAGGCTTCAGAATATGAACATACAATGTTACATTTACCAAAAGGAAAAATAGAGTGTTTTTTCTTTGGAAATTAATAAAAATTTGGCCATAGAGTTCAAGTTGTATATTTTGGTTAGAGTTTGGAGTATAAAATTTCAATCTTTTGAATTGAATTCTTGTGTATGTGTGTATGTATATATGTATTTTTGGAAATATTTCCAAAGTGTTCTTATGAACATTAAGTCTCAATAAAAATAACAAAAAAAAATCCTGAGTGAACAGCTATCACACTTTCAATAATGGTAAACCGAGAGATTCTGTAGTGCAAAGCCAAAACCTTCTTTAGGGAAATATTTAAGACCACTTTACAAAATAGGTTAACATCCATGTTTCTGATTGGAGTACTATTGAAATGGGCATCTCACACATGTATATTAAATTTAAAAATATGCTTTAGTCTAGATAGCTTTAAGGGATATTTGATGAAGAATGTAAAATCAATGCCAGAAATAATGACAGATATTAAGCTGAATTTAAGTTTAGTTAATCTCTTCATATGATGGCCATAAATAAGGGAACTATTTGGTTTAGACTTAAGCCTAACATGTCCCATTGGGGGAATGCATATTACATTTTTATCTTTTTATTTTGGATGTTGCATATTGATGAGAATAAGGAACATAAAATATATAGAATGAAAAGTACCTTGCATTACAATATTTAGCAATGGAGCACCTTTACAAAATTTTCTAAGTATTAAGAGAAGTTATTCAATGAGCAATACCTACTTTCACTGACCGGATTTTTATGTCAATTATGGTAATGTTGACTATTGTATCTAATTAACCCTAAAATTTAAGAGAATTTTATTTCTCACTTAAGTTAGACTTGCATATGGCAATTCAGGAACTAAGTCTTTGACATATTCCAGGATTGCAGAGAACTTCTTTTTCAGTCAGTAGACATGAAAAGAAAATGTGGAGAAAAGATATTTCTTCTTTACTTTTTCTTGAATGTGATACATATCACTTCTATTTTTTTATCAATTGCAGGAACTTGCACTATGGCTCCAACTAGAGTCAAAAAGATCTAAAAATGTAATCTCTCTTTAGGTCAGGCATTCCTTTCCCACTACATTATTGAATGGGAACCTATATCTTTAGTGGAAAATTAGTCATCTCTTGGTGTCTATCTTAGATGAAAAAAATTCTGACACTATAAGGTCAACTAGCGATGTCTGGTATAATTATTATAGAGGGTTTTTCAAAATATATTCCAATGATGCTAGTCATGTGAAATATTTCATGAATAAAAAATAATTTTCACAATTAGTTTAGAAAATTGTTTATGTAATAGCCATCTACCTAAAGATTTTGTTTATATCGGTATATATAAACTTTGAAAAACCTTAAACTGTAAATACTTTTTGACCTTATTTCAACTATCATTTCCAAAACATATTACATAAGCTCTGAAAATTCCTACATTGAAAAAACTTGCTGAATTTTAAGCTTGCATTTTTCAAAACATTTTTACATGATTATTGATGTATGATAGATATCCAATAAAACTGCAAATAGATTGTTCAATTTTATGATATTAAACATCGGTATATACCTGTGAAATCATCACCACAATCAAGACAGTGAATGTATCCATCCTAAGCCAAAGGTTTCTTCATGTGCCTTTGTAAATCCCCTTCGATGAACAATTACTGATTCAATTTCTGGCAGTGTAGATTAATTTGCATTTTCAAGAATTCGGTATATATGGAGTATTATAATAGCTACTATTTTTGTCTGCTGTCTTTTACACATCATAATTATTTTGAGATACACTCCTACTGTGGCATGTAACAAGAATTCATTATTTTTTCAGTGAGTGTATGTTCAAGTCTTTTCTGAGCTTATTTGTTGGGTTATTTGCTCTCTTTCATAGAGTTTGTACAGTTATTTTATACATTCTAGACACAAGACCTTTATCAGATATATGATTTGCTGCTAATATTTACTCCTCATCTGTGGTCTGTCCTTTCATTCCGTTAATGGTGTCTTTCCCTTTGTTAGTGATATGTTTTTATGATTTAATGTATCAGATATAATGATACTGCCTTAGTGTTGCAATTGTCATGTTGCATAATTGGGCTGAGAACTCTTTTAGACACATGTATACAAATCAAGCTAGTAAACATGATTGCATATCACTACTTTTAACTCATTACAATACCTTACATGTTGTAACTTATAATATATTTATACCAACAACTGGCTATTGGATAATGCATTCTGTTTAACAATGATTCATTATGCACAGACCATTTCTAGAGATGGTGTATAGCGAGTATTGTTTTTTTAAATGTTCTTGATTTCATCAAATATTCATCTAAACAGGTTTCAATGTACTTTTTATATACAGTGGTATAAAAATTGTTCAAATTAAATTTAGATAATAGTTGTGGAAAATCTGAGCAGGTAAAAATCTTTGGGTTTAGAAAAAAAAAGTTTCAGCGTGCACTTTTGTCTGCTAGTGCTGTTAAAACAGTATTTTAAACACTGTCTCTCAATGCTTAATTATAAAACATGCAAAGGAAAGATGATTCAAAATCTGTTCAGAAGAATGCTTCTCTTTTGACTTTCTACTTTGAGACATTTTCTAGATTCCCTTTTCTCTGCTCATTTTGAATCACAGGAAAATCTTTATAAAAGAACATTTTTTATTTTCTTTTGGAGTGGTGTCATTATCTCTAAGAACCAAAATACTGGTGCAGAAATTTGCTTTCCAGTGAATAAGAAAGTAGAAAAGTAGGTGTTGAATATTTATCCTTTTTGTGAAGTTTGTAATTGTTTTGTTTTCTTTAATAGTAAGAATATGCTGGGATAGGAAATACATTTTTTAAAATTTTCCATTTATCTCTAATTTGTAACTTTAGTGATTTGAATGCCCTTATTTTCCTTGGAAAAGCATATTCAAATGAAATGTACTCAAAAACAACCTAAAATATGTCAATATTTCCTATATAAAGCTCAAATATTTGTTCTTTCACAGTCATGTTTTATGTCCACAAATAAATCTCCTGTTTAAAATTACTTCGTTTGTGAAAAAAAAGGACAGCAAATCAGAACGCAAACACCTGTTGCATTTACCAGAAAATTTCAGATGAAATTTTAATCTTCTTGAAATGATGAATTAAATAAATTTAAAGAAAAGTTTTCTAAACGTTTACAAAGCTGGACTAATTTTGAGCGTAAGGTATGACAGATTGAACTGTGGCCTATAAAAGGAGTGATGGCATTAAAGAACTATCTACATTTTGTGTCTATAAAATCATTCAGATCAGTTAGCCTTCTATCACTAAAGTGTTTTTTTGTGAGGCATGCAATACTGTAAAGACTAACCAAAGTCTAATTAAACAAATCAGCCACAAAGTCATTTAAAACTGTAGAAATATAGAAACTTATTTGCTCCTTAAGAAATAACTTAGAAAATACTTAAAATGTGGCATATCACTGAAGAAAAGATTTTATGTTAAGCATTTATCACATGCTTTACTTTCCATTTTTTTTCAAATGATAATAGTTTTCATTATCAATATTTTTGATAACATAATGCAAAATATTCCATGTATGAAATTGAAGTACCTGTTTTAGACATTGAAACATACGCTTGATGATATATATTATTGTAATAAATCATATTGAATGATTTTTAATATTATAAGACTTGTGTATGTGTGGGGGGATATATATGTAATCTATATGAATGAGAGGAAGAGAGAGAGACTGTGTTTTCTTTTCTAATAATATATACTTAATTGTTGTTATAATTTAAAGGGGAAAAAGGATAATCAAGAAATGAAGAAAGGCTAAATTCTGTTTCTAGTTCTGTTATTCATTTTCTGAATGACCTTGGACAATTTAATTTCCCTGGATATTCACTTTATTTTGTAAGGATCACTTTTTACAAAGATTTTCTGAGTTGTGTATAATACTTTGAAATGTACTTACCTATAAATTTATTTTGGTTTTTGAATAATTTAGTGGTGAAATTAACAGTAAAGTAAAATATCTATAACCAAGGACACACCTATGCTACAAGAACTTCTCTAGAATTAAAAGAGAAACTTAGTACCAAATCTAGGATCAGTGTTATGTAGAAACAGAAAATGAACTAAATGTATTATATTTTTGCAAGAAATATACCAAAAGGTATTTTGTCTTTATGTTTAGAAATAATTATAAAAGTAAAAATGAATCAACAGCCAAAAATGAACAATCGAGTTGTATAAAAAGTAGCTGATTTTCATTTTAGGTAATTTATTTAGATTTATAAAATACCAACCTCTTTTGAACATAGTTTTCCTATGTGTATTTCACTTGGTATTCTCATCCACATATGAGCTGTGACCATTTTACTTACCAGCATGGAGTTAGAAGTGTGAACCTCTTGATTTTGCAAATTACTAATTATCATTAAATTGGTTTCAATCAACTTGAGTGTAATTGAAGTAGCATGGTGGACTGTGTAGGTGAACAGTTTATTGAATGCTTACTTAGTTACGTCAAGCTGAAAATGTTAAATGATTAGCCAAGCACTTCCTAAATCAATATGGGTCATGTCTCAATTATCAATAGTGAAACTTTTCAAATTGCATTGTTGATTTTTTTGTGTGGGTTAACGGCCAACTGAAAAATCAAACGCACTTGGAGTTTAAGTTTGTCAGAAGATAGTTGCAGGTAAGGATAAGTTTAGTTTTTAATCTTTCAAGTACTGGTTATATTTTAAATATTTATTGTAGTGTGATTAAATGTCTAATTTCAGATATACAATTGCTAGATAGAATTTCATAATAAAGATTTTGGTTGCTATTTCTAAAATTTTTGCAAAAATTCTGTATTAGAGAGTTTACCAATGAAAGGTTGCATTGTGCAGAATTTGCCAGAATTTTTATTTTAAACTACATCAGTTTAATTGGGTATTGGATTAAATGAGTTTCGTTTTAGTATCTTTCATATGTTCAAAGAAGCTTGTATCCACTGTCGAGTTGCATATAACACTTAATCTTCAACAAAGTAGTAATATAGTATAATGATTTTGAGATTAAATGGTTCCCAGTGCAAACTTTCTTAGGTTTTTAAAAATTTTTACTTACATAATTCTCATAGCATACAAAACACCCATTTAAAAGGTGCAATTAAATTTTTTTTCTTTTAGTAAATTCATAGGGTTGTTCAACTACCACCAAAATGTAATTTTAAAACACACATTTCCCTGCCCCCCTGCAGAAAAAGAAAGTGCATACCCATTATCAGTCACATCTTTTTCCCCACTTAACTTTCCAGCGCTGGGACAACAGTTATCTACTTTCTGTCTCTGTAGGTTTGCATGTTCTGAATATTTTATGTAATGGAATCAAAGAATAGTTATCTTTTGTGACTGACTTATTTTACTTAGCATAATGGTTTTGAGGTGCATTCATTTTGTAGCATGTATCAGTGCTTCATATTTTCCTTGATGAATAATATTCTATTCTATGGATATGCCATATATTTTTTTAATCACTTCATCAGTTAATGAACAGTTAGGTTGTGTGAACTTTTTGAAATAAAGGAAGAAATAGAGAGCTCCACAGTAATAGTAGACTTCAATGGCCCACTTACTTATGAACATATAAGCCAGCCAGAATAATGAAAAGAAAACAGAGAGCTTCACCACCACTATATATCAATATAAATAATGCAACTATTAATTTTTTTGTACAGGTTTTTCATTGATTTATGTTTACGTTTATCTTGTCTATTTATCTAGGAGTGGAATTGCTGGTAATTCTATTTTTAACATTTTGAGGAACTTTCAGACTATTTGGGATGAAAATTACACCATTTTACATTCCCACCAGTTTTATACTGAGGTTTCCAATTTCTCCCCATAATTGCCAATTGAAAAAACTTTTATAACAAAGTTAGATTCACAATGCAAATGCTTTACTTAACTTATACATTGTGCAGCACTCCTGAATTTTACTATAATACCAGTCAAGTTTCTTGATAAATATAAACCATGAAGTTTTCTTAATAAAGATTAGACATGATGGTATGGGTTATCTTTAGGATAGATATCAAGTGTTTAAATGAGAATAAAAATACATACAAATAGCTACATTCATGTTATCCACAGATAGTATTCTGGAAAGGTAAATATATATACATTTTGATGTTGAAAGAGAGACCACTCGCCCTAAGTATGTGGATACATTACAAAATAATGAGGTTTTTTATTTCCTATGGCCCCAATGAAATGGTCACATTGTTTTCTTCACATATAGATATTTATAGCAGATGTCATGTCTTTTTATTTTAGGTATTCATTTTCTTATGTCAATTATAATAAAAAGATATTTATATAAATTTTGTTGAATTCTAAGGACTATTGAATATTAGTGGTGAAATTATATACAGCTAAGGAGCAATTTTGAAAGCAACAAAACGCCATTAAAAAACAAAAAGAAATAACCAAATGTAACTTTAAATGTTTATTATTTTGATGTTTTCTAAAAAGAAAATGTCTTATTACACATTTTATGATTTCACTGTACTTTTTCTTGGTTTATTTATTTTTTTATTTTCTTAATGTGTTAGTCCCACGATTTTAAAGATTAGAATTTCTTACTTCGTAGTATTATATTACAGTATCTATTTGGTATACCACAGGTCCTCCTTAAATATTTGTCAAGCTCTTTTATGTATAAAGAAGAGCAGATGTTTTAATTAAAGTATGGAGTTAGAAAAAATTTCACAAAATTTAATAATTTAATATTTAAATTTTAAATAATATTTAAATTTTAAACAATATTTAAATTTTAATAATTTAAATAATCTTAAATAATATTTAATAAATATTAAACAATACTTCACACAAAATATTTTATTTCAGCTTTCTGTTCAAACACAAATCCATTATTTGTGTTATGTGGGTGACGACAATTAGTAAAACAGTAAATTAGTTTATAATATGGTATATATGGGTAAATACAACAAGAAATAGTTTTTAAAAATTTATTTCTAAGGTTACTGTCAACAATGATGTAACAATTTTACTGCATTTTAAATTAATGTATGTTGTTTTTTGCATTTGATGCACACTTCTATTATATACTCTGAATTTTGTGTATAAAAAGTAATTTAACCCTAAATTTACATATATATTGACCATAATTTAACGCCATTATTTTATGCATTCTGAAATTTAGAAACTGAATTATAATTTTGGTGAGTGTATGCATACACATATACTGTATGTAGACACTGTATTATATTTAGCATCCAAATTTCCAGTGATTAATAGCATTTCAAAGCTTAAGGTTTAAAAATGCAAATCTTACAGTTTAAAAAGCATAATAGTATTTCAATTCTTACAGTTTAAAAATGTCATTCATAGTACAACACTGAGAGTAATGTTTATTTCAAATATTTTTTATGTAAACATCCATGATATTTAGAAATGTTGTTTAAAACTATATAACCATTTGAGCTATTTTCATATTTTCTTTCATATTTCCAAAATTTTGCAAACAAAAGAGAATTATCCTAAATTATCACTTGGATTTCTTTCAGAGTTTATTTAGAGCCTTATGAAAGATATTTTTGACCACTGAGTATTAATTACTGTGAATACAAAAGATCAATGGGTTAGAAGAAATTTATTACAGAAGTGAATGATAAAGCAGATATTTAAAGTTAACAAATGAGCTTTTAGCTTTTACTTCTTTTATCCCTTGCATAAAAAAGAAGAAAAGAAATAGAAGGCAAAGAAGAAAAAGAAGGGGTTGTTGTTGAATAACAACTTCAGAACTTCCTATTCTGAAAATTATAAAATGTACAGAATTTGAAATTCACTCTATGACTTTAACCTAGCATATCTGAAAATACAATAATAAAAAAATAGCACACCAATATTTGAGTTAAAATAGAACTCCAGATTATGTATGCATATCTTAAATTTAATTTATCTCTGTATAGTACGAAAGAAAAGATATATTTTTCTCTAAAGTGAGTGTTGATACTGTGTATTAAAATTATTGGTAATATTTAGCTTTATATCTGAAATTTTCATAGTCATTCTTTAATAAGTGCATTTGTTCTGTATGTAGATGGTACACACATACATTTGTAGCACTTAGACTTTTAAGATAAATTATTACTAATAGTACTTCAGTATTTATTTTTACTTATAGATTATTATTATTATTATTATTAATTATTATTATTATACTATTAAGAGTTGCTTTAAAATAAATTAAAGTGGGTTTGATAGACCTCCATTTTTACTTCCAGGTTCCGTCATGGTCTCTCTATGGTGTATGAAATGCAGGTGCAGTGAACATAAAGTTCACATATAACAGGTAGTTAAAGTAGAAAGACCTATGGTAATAACCTGTTTCTCTGACTCTTTCAGATATACCATAACTGCTATTTCCCTCATTATAACATGCATAAATCTTACGGGTGAAACAAAGTGCACTCCATAGAGTAGAAGACAGCAAATTCCTCCTGTTCTGTGGTAAGTTTGATAAAAGCATTCCACTCTTTTATTTTCTGGCCATTAGGTATAGCAGTCAGTCGTGCAGTGGCCCATCATGCAAAATATAATATTTATAAGGCCATTTGGCATCCAGTTTCTGGGGTCAGTGGGAAATGCATAAAAATAAATGGAAGTTGTACATGAAATGCATGTTCTATAGTCTTTATATAGACAGTAGTCTGAATGCTTCTGCTACATTGATTTGCTTTTTTTCCTTTCAATTTGATAATGTGACATTTTAACTCTTTATTGTATTGTTTGTTCACACCATTTATTATTACTGAGCTGATAAAGAGAAACATGCATATTTATCAAAAAACTAAGAAATGAAAACTGAATTTTCATTGCTTAAGAAAGTCGTTGATGAACATGTACTCATAATAACACGTTTGCTAATATTTACCTGTACCCTTGAGTGCCATAGTGATAACATCTAATGTCAGAGAATCAGAGATGAAAATCAGAAGATGGGGATGTGCTGAGGAAGCATCATCTACTTCAAAAGACAGTACAGTTATACCTTGCTTAATGATGGGAATACATTCTGAGAAATGAGTCTTCAGGCCATTTCGCCCTTGTACAAACGTCATAGAGTGTACTTACACAAACCTAGATAGTGTAGCCTACTATATGCCTGAGCTATATGGTATAGCTTATTACTCCTACTGAGTAATACATTGTGCTACAATGTTACCATGGCTATGACATCACTAGGAGATTGTTGACAGAAATGACATTTTGCGACATGACTAGTTATTTTGAGAGGACTGTGCCAGAAGATGAGGATGTCATGGGTAGCTCTCTATTGTAATTCATGCCTCAGAAACAAGCTAAGTGGCTTAGTACCAGTTATGATACAAATAAAAATAAAAATAGTGCTTAGGAGCCAGATTATAGTATTTCTTAGAAATAAAAAGTACAAGCATGTTTTAAATGTAGAAGTACATCTGGTGAAATAAAAAAAAAAAAAAAATGCTGCTTTTGGAATCCACCATTCTCTTACTGGTTTCAAGTGTGTGTGAACACTCTGAACCATATCACTGCTTTCTTCTTTAATTCTCCGCTTTGATGCTTTTCACTTCAGATGTACTACTCTTACTTCGAATATTTTGTATTAACCTAACCCCAAAATAAAAAAAAAAAGAAAATGACAGTAAAGTGGAAGATGATTATGGTTAGAATTGTTGAGTGAGGATTTTTTTTTTAATTCCCTTTCTTTAACCTTCACAACATACCTGGCCCAAGAGTTAATGAATCTCTGATTTTCTACCAATAGATTAATCTGGTTAATAATATTGTTATAAAAGTGAACAACTACTGTTAAATTAGATTTGATTTAATGTCTCTCACATTGAAAATATTTTTACACTTTTTAAAATAAATATTGCAACTGATTTTTATCACTATAGAATCCTCCATCTTGAGTTTTATTAGAATAATAATTGCTTTAAGGCAGATGGTTTGTTATCATCTAAGAGAGTATTGCTATAGCAAGTAATTGGTGATTCGATTATAATGGTGATGGCTGAAAAACATTTTCAATATCTTTGGTGATATTACATAATTAGTCTTTTTCCTTTAATTCAGAAATATAACAAGAAAAACAAAGCTAACATTGTAGGTGAATGAAAAAGAGGAAGAAGAAAAATAAATTTATTGTCATAAATGGTCAATTATGGAAGATAGAAAAGAGATTTCATGAGGTTATACAGAAGCATTTAAATATGGTTCTTAAATTAATATGGCTATAAGTACTTGTATTAGTCAGTTGGGACTGCCACAACAGAAGGCCACAGACTGAATGGCTTAAATATAAGAAATTTATTTTCTCACAGTTTTTGAGGTTGTAAGTCCAATTTCAGGGTAGTAGCGTTAGTTTCTGGTGAGGCCTCTCTTCCTGTTTTGCAGATGGTCACATTCTTACTGTGTCCTCACATGGCCTTTCCTTTGTTTGTACATGCAAAAAGAGAGCTCTCTGATGTATCTTATTATTATAAGAACACTAGTCCTATCAGATTTGGATGCCACCCTTAAGACCTCAGTTAACCTTAATTACTTCCTTAAAGGCCCTATGTCTAAATAGAGTCACAATATGGGTTAAAGCTTCAACACATAAGTTTTGGGAGACACAATTAAGTACATAACAATAGCAAAAGAAAACTTTTAAGAAGGAAGATGGCTCTTTCATGATATCCTTTTAAGGAAAAAGAAACATGGTTGAAAAAATGAGGGCTAAGATTCTTAATAGCTATATCCATGAGATGGAGGGATTAGAAAAGCATAATTTGCTTGCTGTGCAGTCAGAGAAGCTGTTTACAATGTCTGTGGGGTGGGTTGTGAGAAAGAAGTAACCAGTCATTATGAAGAATACCAGAAATTTAAATATCATAGCATGGTTACTTATACTATTATTAACAAATTATATTTTAAATTACTAATGAGGAATTTTTACATTATAAGTTGTTCTACTTTGAAAATATTTTGCTTTTATTTGCAGAAAAAGAAGTGACCTATGCATATGCATTCTGATGCAATCTAAAAATGATATTTGATTATATATGATACAAAAATTATCAGATGAAAATTTCAACTTGGAAATTTAATAGTGCTTTATAATAATTTTTCTTATTTAAATAATATCTATAATTTCACAACAGAGTTCATGTTCAGATTTCACCACCTTAATAGAATGGTTCTTAGTATAATTTCCATCCACGCACACTTGAAAGTTACACTAATATCCCTTCTGCAAGTGTGACTGGAACAGTATGACTGGCAATATAAGAAGGCGAAAAAAAGAAAAATAATTGTCTAAATTTATTTGAGATGAGAGAAAAGGAAGAGTTTGCGAAGGTGATTCTTATATGACTTCTACTCTGTTTGAAAATAACCAAACAGAAAGAATCAAATATGTTCCTCACCCTTGCCTTATTTTGGTATTTTAATTGTTTTCCTTTCATTAGTTTCTCAAATACAAATAACAATCTTTTATAACATGGAAGAGAATATCTCCTTTCTTTTTCTGGTTAATTCTTTCAATTTCCTGTGTTTGAATTTCTTGAGAAGTACAGATTCTTTCTATTATCAGATAATACATTACTATTGCTGCTTTCAGTGAAAATGTAGGTAGGATTTAACTTTCTGTTGCAAGTCACAATACAACTAATTCAACTTGAACACGTACAGCTCTTTCCTCATAGTTAATATAAACTATAATATAATAGTTAATATAAATAGTTTAGCTGTTCTATGTTCATTTTCTACTCCTGCAATTCAACCACTATTACTTGTTACTTAAGGTTTTGATACCAGCAGGTATTCACAGCCCCAAAGTATGTGTTTATTGAGAAATAAGTTTAGTTAAAAATATTGTGAACTTAGCATGAAAAACAGACAAAAAATATGAGGTTTTAAAGTTACATTTTGTTGGGCCTTAAAAACTAACGCCACCTTAAGTGACATTACAAGTGGATTAACGTGGCAGCCTAAGACGGCGCCTGGAGGAAGTAGGGTGGAAGTGTCTGCGGGAACCTTGCCTTAGCCTTTATCAGCTGCACTTGTGAACACTGCGTGATTGCAATAGATAGGCATTGAGACAGGAACCCTTAAGCTGATTGGAGGATGTAAAAAATCTGCCTTTCGGGCCACCCGGTGGCGCACTCAGAAGAGTGTGGTGCTTGGGAAAGCAGCGGCGCTCCCACCGAGGGTTCGGATCCCATATAGAGACTGGTCCGCTCACTGGTTGAGCGTGGTGCGGGCTGACTGAGATGCTCTTTCTCTCTGCTTCTGCCGTTTTACAATGTGACACCCTGTGTCACTGAAGTCACCACCAAGGAAGGCCCTCACCATGAGTTTTCCCTGAACTTTGGACTTCCCAGCCTCTGAACTATAAGCAATAAATATTGTTTCTTTACACATTATCCAGTTTCAGGTATTTCTGTTATAAGCAACAGGAATGAACTGATACAGGATGTGCTTTCATTTACTTATGCATTCTTTAATATTTTCAGTCATGCTTTGTAGTTTTCACGGTACCTTTCCCATTTGCCTTTAAAAGCAAGTGCTTGTGTGCTAATAAACGGAACTGCTGCTCGACAGAACCCCG
Organism: Galeopterus variegatus; assembly: GCF_000696425.1. NCBI lineage: Eukaryota > Metazoa > Chordata > Mammalia > Dermoptera > Cynocephalidae > Galeopterus > Galeopterus variegatus. Next base: position 28,010 of record NW_007734312.1, on the reverse strand, counting down.
GCTGTGTCTGAGTGTCCTTTAATGGGGCTGGTTTGGGGCCGGTGGTTGTGCTCACCTCTCTTCACGGCTCTCTTCCCCCATCTCCTCCTAAAGGGGACCGGAGGGAAAGAGGAATCCTGGGCCGTTTGCTCGCCCACCAAAAGGAATGAGGCTAGGTCTGTATGGGTCCGCCGACGGCGGACTGACAACTTTTTTTTTTTTTAAGTATACATTTCCAGAGAATTGGCTTCTCCAGGGGTGACTAGCATAACTAAAGTGAATTAATCCCTACAGAGAGAAATTTCTGGATATTTTGATTAATTTAAATGTCTATTGTTTTACTTCAGCAATAGAAAAGAACTTCACAACACCTAAAGTAGGTCCATGTTAAGAAAAGCAAAGAGGACTTGTGAGATTTACTGTTGGTGCTAATGCTGCATTAGCACCAACACTCCTACTTATCATTTCATTGATAAAATCAAAACTCAAATGTTATCTAAGAAATCCATTTCAGAAATTCTGTGACTAAATGATGCCAGATAATTAATGAAATTATATATATAAATATATAACATATATAATTACACATAAAATAAATATTATGTATAAATATATCATATAAATGAAATTATGCATATATGATTATCAGATTGTTTAAGTAACAGTCAGCACTCATAAACATGTGAAGTCTATGGATCTGTCAACAATGATGTCTGAAAAAGAATCTAACATGAACATAGGCTGTTGGTACTTTGAAAATTGCAAATTCACTTGAAAAAGTATACAATGTTAGGAAGTCTCTAATTCTGTAAAGTTCAAATCAAAATTGGAAAGTAGATTATCTTTGTCTCTGGCTCCCTTTTGTCTCTCAGGGTCACTAGCCTAAGAAATGTCCTCTAGCACATGGAATGGATCTTCATTAGTTGTGTTAAAATACACCCTAAATGGACAAATAAAATAGGCTTCTTTGTGGCGAAAAAGAGACAGACACTCTAAAACCACCAAATGGAACCAAATGGCCATAGAAAAATGAGGAGTTAGACGTGCATTCCCTCACTTACAAAATATACCGTCATAAAGCTTTTCTCTTCTGTAACTAAACAGAAACCAGCTCCTGGAAGATAATGTCAAAACAGCAAAAGAAAATTTCCCAAAAGACCTTAATGGGCCACCTAGCACTGAACCCCCTTATTCTGTGATTTTATTACAACTCCAATTGGACAGAGAATCGACTTCACATTCTTTCTCTGATAAGTGTCGTGCGACCTCCAGACCCGCTTCAGCCGGTTCATAGGTACTGCCTATTAACTGTCTATTCTGCCTGATTGATGTCAGGAGCCAAATTTCACTTTATTTTAATACTACATCTCTACCCCAAAGTGAGCATGGGACGTATTTTACATGTATGTTTACCCACTGTGCACATGCATAACTACCCTCATAAATATTCATAGAATCCCCCCAAGTCTGTTAATATGTATGTAAAACTGATCCTGTAAGACATAAGTACTATTTCCTCCCTTCTTCTAGAGTGTGCACTTTTGATTTTCCCTTGAAGTCATGTTTCCCCAATATGCAGATTGCCTTTTTTCTTTTTTCCTGGAAAGAAAATTTCTTTTTCTTCCTCTGCAGATCTCATGGTCTTTTTGTTAACAGTTGTTAAGTTCATACCTGTAAAGTATTATCTGCTACTTTCTTATGTTGTTTCATCCATGGCATGCTATTATAAGATATATAAACTGAAAAGACTTCAAACTCAGAGGGACAAATTTTTTGTAGTAAATTTCAAGAAATGTCTGGAGTAGTTATGCTTAGCTACAAGTCCTTCACTAGGTACTCACATATTCCACCTATGTGTAAAGTTAAAGCTATTTTAGTTGCTTAAAAAAATTCCTGTAATAATAATATTAATACAAAAACAGCTAACATTTATTGAGCAACTACAATTTGCCATTATTTTTCTAGTCATTTTACTTTTATTAATTCATCATTCCTCAAAATAACCTTAAGATAGGGGCATTGTTATCATTTCCCTTTTACATCTGAAAAAACTCCAGATGAACAGAGAGGTTAACATGACAATATTACAAAACTAGATGGTAACAGATTCAAGATTCAAAGTCATGATGCTAGTAATTCAACCTGTATACTTACAGCTCTTTTACATGCAGCTTATAGAAATATTTTAGATACACTGGTTCCAAACCCACTTGTCTTACCGCTGTTATATGGCCTCCAAATACACATATAAAATGTCATTATGTATTATATATTTATACATTTTTTAAAAGATAAAAGACATGAATAAACATTTTAAAAATATATTTTCTAAATAGCATTATAAGTCTTCTAGTTCCTATAGAATTATACACAGTCACCGCTTGAAATAAACTACATTTATGTCATTGCATTCAAATGTAAGTTCGACTAACAGTGAGTTTTCTCTTCTGGGTAATAACAAGTAATTTAGCATCCTTATTGATATAGTATTAACAAAAGAACTCAATAAATCCATGCATTTTTCATTGTCTCCATGTTTCTAAGGCTCTACTGATAAGTAAATGGCAGGGGATTTCAGATTCCTCCTTTATCAAATAACAAAATAAAGCTGAATTTAAAGTAACTCTGAAACTTGAAACACAATTAAAAGGTAGGTAATCAATTTTAGGATATTGGGAGGACAGACTAAAAGTCATTTGAAATGAAGAAAGAAATAACTAGCGTGTAGTCTAGTTATCTTCAAGTTATTTAACAGTGTTTTTCTTTAATTTTATCAGAAATCTGTGTCATAATCATTTGAATTCTATGCTAATAAAATAAAAACTTATTTTTACACTCTTTTGCACTCATCAATAATAAAAAAGTAATTAATAAAAGACAGTTTCGGACTAATATATTAGAATACTTGTCTTTTAATACTTCTTAAAGATATTTAAATGTCTGCTTTGCTTCTACTGATGATAATGCCAAAACTTTATTATTGTTGGTCCAATGTGGCTTTAAGTCCAAGGACAAATGAATCATCAATTGTAGTTTTTCGAGAAATTGAATTTGACCTTTCATTGGTCTCTCACAGATACTCATAATAGAGAATAACCTTTTTTTTACTATAACGTTATCTATGTTCTATACTGTGTTAATGATTTTATAATGGTTTATAATATTGTATATAATGTTAACTTTAGTTTTATTTGCCAGTTTAATAAAGAACAACTGTTTTTTTTCCTTATAGTGTTAACTCTCTATATTCTATATAATGTTAACTACATTTTATTTACCAGTTTTCTACACTTGTTATACTGCAGCAAAAGATGTATTGCATCCTTAAATTTTTCTTCAGCTTTCTTTATCAGAATATAGGGAGTGACATCCGGTTTATAGAATTAATATCACTTTAGCTAAAGAGTTGGTCATTGTGGCACAATGACTGCAATTTGTTTATTCTCGTGGCATTTACTGGGGGCATGTATGTCATACAGTGGTGGAAGGGGTTGATGGACATAGCTTACTGGTGACACTGTTGAACTGGTGTATTAGTCTGTTTCTGTGTTGCTATAACAGAATACCTGAGACTGGTAATTTATATAAGAACAGAGGTTTTATTTGACTTACGATTATGGGATGTCGGGCCTTAAAAACTAACGCCACCTTAAGTGACATTATAAGCAGCCCCATTATGGGCCCACAAGGGCGTATTAACATGGCAGTCTAAGACGGCGCCGGGAGGAAGTAGGGTGGGAATGTCTGCGGGAACCTTGCCTTAGCCCTTATTGGCCAAATACGTACTTCAGTGCTCATGAACACTGAGTGATTGCAATAGCTAGGCGTTGAGACAGGATGCATGCTCTTGACTGTTAAGCTGATAGAATTATGTTAAAACCTTCCCTCCCCATCTGCCTATAAAAGCAAGTGCTTGTGTGATAATAAACGGAACTGCTGGACAGAACCCCCGCTGCCTCTGAGTGTCCTTTAACGGGCTGGTTGGGGCCAGCAGCTGTGCTCACCTCTCTTCATGGCTCTCTTCCCGTCTCCTTCCAAAGGGGACCGGAGGGAAAGAGGAATCTGGGCAATTCGCTCGCCCACCAGAAGGAACACCAAGGGAGAGACTGGTAGCGAGGCAAGGGCTGTTCGGGTCGGCGGGCGGGGCGGACCCGACAATGAGACAGCTGCTTCTGGCACAGGCCTCAGGCTGCTTCTACTCATGGCAGAAAGCAGCAGGCAGCCAGCAGGTATAAGCAGATCACATGGCAAGAGGAAGCGAGAGAAAGGAGATGTCAGGGTCTTTTAAATAATGAACTCTTTTGGGAACTAATAAAGTGAGAATTCACTTACTGCCCCCAGCCCCCAGGGAGAGCATTAATCCATTCATGAAGGATCCACCCACATGACTCAAATAGTTCCCAACCCTGTCACACTGACGATCAGATTTCCACATGAGTTTTGGGGGGACAACACATCCAAACTCTGTCAACTGACTAACATTGAGAGGCCCTTTCTTTACTTTCTGCTATTTAAATAATTTTAACATAGCATTAATTCATAAGTATATTTCTAAAACAATAAATTATAAAAAGTGAACATTTTAAAATAAAAATTATTGAGTGGAAAATGAAACATCTCATACTACCACCTTTCACTACTACCATAATAATTTGTTGTATTTGCTTCTATGCATATATATTGCTTTATATTACTGAAATATTACAGTAGATATTGTTGCCAATTTATTTCTAAAATTAACAACTTAAAATGTTTTGGGTCCAACCAATTCTAATCTCCACAGTAGGTTCACTGAGACCAACTATTAGCTTGTGGTTATGTTAGTTATGTGTCTTTATGAATTTCATTCCATCTGCTTATTATACTTTTTGAATATTTAAAAATCTCTGCAAATCGAAACACTACTTATTTCCTGAACAACACTGAACTTAATATTTTTGGAAATAATTTTGAGGGGGACTCTGGCCAATCATACTTTTTTCTACTGGTAATGTTTTTAAAAATATAGCTATAAATACATGGAAAATGAAAACAAAATCAAATGCACTTATATCTGTAAATAATATTTCTAATACATATTTTTCTAATGAATTTTGTTCAAAATCATTTATTCAACAATCACTGAGTCTTTCCCATGGGCTAGAGTTTAATGACTTAGCAGTGAGTAAATGCAGTTTGTCCGTTTATATAATTGAATACAGTCTAGAAGAGGGAAGCTAGATAATAAGTGAAAAACAAATAGATGACCCACATAATTTAAAACAACAGTATGGGGTTGAAGTCAGTCAAGCAATGTGAGACTGATCACTGATCTACACGTTAAGGGAAGGAATTTCAGGGTGAGATATGTCCAACTTGAGTCATAAATCAATAAAAGGAGCCACCGTTGTGGAATACAATGGGATGAGGATGTGAAGCTTTGGGAATGGCAAATGGAAATGCACTGTCTTGGTTGTTTTGGAAACAGTAATAAAGAGAATGTAGAGGAAGCATAATGAGTGACGTGGGATTAGTGGATGGTAAGGTTGGAAGAAGAGTCATTTAAAAACGGTGTATGCAAACCATTCAGGTTTTGGCAGAAATTTTGGCTAAGTGTAGTGTAAAGCAATAAGAGAGAGTCTAAATTGAGAGAGGAACATGACATAATTGTATCTTTTCAAAGGACTATTCTAAATGCAATAGGGGAATTTTGAGAAAGAAACAAGTCACATGGGTCTGTTGCTGTGATGTCCAGGAAATCTAGGATGCACCATCGTGGTTTCTGAGAAGCTGGGTTCTGGGGCACCTGAGGTGAAAGGGACTGGGGCCATTTTAGCCCCTACTGCAGATTTCTGCTCCTAGACTGGGGGTGGGGGCTGGATCATGGGAGGCACAGTCTCTTGGTTCAATTGCCTACTCTCAGCAATTCTGCATCTCCAGTTCTTTCCACAGCTCCAGAGGAGAATGGCCATAGCAAAGAGGGTTATGCTCTTTAGTGCTGCCTTGGAACTGAATACAGAAGAAATAACCTGAAATCTGAAAAAGAATACTAGTTTCTGCTGGTAAGTATGTATTTAAAGTATAGAAAGAAAATCACATTTAGATAGATTCGGTTCAACCATTAGCTGACCACTAACCTAACTGAGCCAACACATCACAAAGACTACAGATTTTATAGAATTAGTTGTGCAGAAAAGACACTAAACAAATAAACAACAACAAACAGCAACAATAACAACACAAATAAAACCGTGGGAAGGGTAAGAATCTGACTCCCAGGGTTACAATATTATTTTATTTAAATGTCCAGTTTCAACAACAAAAAAAATGAGATGTGCAAAGAGAGCAGAATGTATGGCTCATGTCTAGGAGAAAACATAGACAATAGATACAGGGGGAAAATATTTTAGAAAATCAAGAGAAAAGTAGAGAAATGAATTATGGTAACCCTCAACCTCATGGTTTACCTCCAAGTAGTTTCTCCATTTAGTACCAGGCGGATATAATTTCCTGTTACTGTTTTACTGAAGAATAATGCATTGTTGTCAGATTTCACAACTTTATAACCCTGTGAAAAAGACTGTCATGTTGATCGTTTTAAAAATGTATTTCTTTGGAATTAGTAATTCAAAGAGGAATGATTTCATTATAAAATCTGAACTTTCAGGTTCTGTGCACTCACTGGCAAATTAATTTAAGTTTTAGAAATGTTTGCTAACACAGTTGCACATAAGATTGGCCATCTCTCCAAATCTTATGAGAAGTAGTTTTTTAATATTTTCAAAATAATAACATGTACCTTAGTATAAATGTCTGCCTGAGTCTGTTTTCTGGGGCTTATGACAGAATACCTGAAACTGGGTAATCTATAAAGAAGTGAAATTAATTTTTTATAGTATTTATTTATTGAAATATATTGATTATATGTATTTGTGGACTACAGTTATATTTCAATACATGTATGCAATATGTGATGATCTAATCAGGGTGATTAGCATATTCATCATTATAAAACTTCATCATTTCTCTGTGATGAGGACATTTGATTGCCTCTCTTCTAGCCATGTGATAACATGCAGTAAATTACTGTTAATTATAGATGCCGAGCTCAACTGTACGTCAATAGAATTTACTATTCTTGTCTAGCTGTTCGTGTCCATTAACCAGACTCTCATCACCCTCCCTCCCCTTCTCCTTTCCCTCTTCTAGTAACCACAGTTCTGCTCTCTTCTGAAAGTTCATATTATTATTATTGTTTAATTATTTATTTAGCTTCTGCTTATGATTGAGAACATGTGGTATTTCTCTTTCTGTAACTGGCTTATTTCCCTTAACTTAATTTTCTCCAAGCTTAACCATGCTGCTGTGAACGGCAGAGTTTCATTTTTAATAGCTGAATAGTATTATGTTTTGTATACATACCACTTTTTTTTTTTTTTACCAAATCATCTGATGATAAACATTTAGGTTGGTTCCACATCTTGGCTATTGTGAGTAGAGCTGCCATCCCATGGACATAATAATTTCCACCCCTTTGGCTATATACCCAATAGTGGGATTGTGGATCATTCGGTAGTTCCATCTGTAGAGTTGTTTGAGAAATCTGTATACTGTTTTCTGTAATGGCTGTACTAATTTACAGTCCCATCAACAGTGTTTATGGATTTCCCTTTCTCCACATCCTTGTCAGCATTTGTTATTTTCTGTCTTTCTGATAATAGCCAGTCTAACTGGGGTGAAATATCTCAATGTGGTTTTGATTTGCATTTCCCTGATGGTTAGTAATGTTCAGCATTTTTTCATGTATCTGTTGGCCATTTGTATGTCTTCCTTTGAGAAATGTTCATTTTAAAATTGGATTATTAGTATTTTTTTTATCATTGAGTTGTTTCAGTTCCTTGTATGTTCTAGATATTAATTCCTTGTTGCACGCATAATTTGAAAACATTTTCTCCCATTCTACAGGTTGTCTTTTTGCTGTGTTGATTGTTTCCTTTGCTGTGCAGAATCTTTTAGGTTGAAATGATACCACTTGTTTATTTGTTATTCTGCTGCCTGGGCTTTTGAGGTCTTATTCATAGTTTTTGTCCAGTCCTCCATACTGAAGTGTTTCCCCTGTGTTTTGCTTCAGGAGTTTTATAGTTTTAGATGTTATACTTAAGGCTTTAATCCATTTTAAGTTGATTTTGGTATATGGTGAGAGAGAGAGGAATGGGGGTCTAGTTTCATTTTTCTATACACGGATATCCAGTTTTTCCAGCATGATTTATCAAAGAGCTTATTCTTTCCCCAGTGTATGTTCTTGGCAACTTTGTCAGAGATCAGCTGGCTATAATATGTGAATTAATTTCTTGGTTCTCTATTCTGTTCATTGGTCCATGTGTCTGATTTTATGCTAGTACCATGTTGTTTTAGTTACAATAGCTTTGTAGTATGTTTTTTTTTTTTTTTTGTCCTTTTTGAGACTGGTCGCACCGCGCTCAGCCAATGAGCACTGTGAGCGCACTGGTCATCCCTATATAGGATCCAAACCCACGGCGGGAGCACTGCTGCGCTCCCAGTGCCGCACTCTCCCGAGTGCGCCACGGGCTCGGCCCAAGCTTTGCAGTATATTTTGAACTCAGGTAGTGTAATGTCTCCAGATTTTTTTTTTTTTTTGGCTCAGGATTGCTTTTGCTGTTACATATGAATGTTAGGATTGTTTTTTTCTATTTCAATGAGAAATGCCATTGGTGTTTTGATGAGGATTTCATTGACTCAGTAGATCACTTTGGGTAGTATGTATATTTTCACATTAATTCTTCCATGAACATGGAATGTCTTTCATTTTTAATAATTCCATGAATGTGAAATGCCTTTTCATTTTTTGTCCACTTTAATTTTTTTCATCAGTATTTTGCAGTTTTCATTATAGAAATGTTTCACCTCCTTGCTCAAATTTATTCCTAGGTGTTTTACTTTTTTGGGAGCTATTGTAAATGGGCTTGCTTTCCTGATTTCTTTTTCTGATAGTTAGTAGTTGGTGTATAGAAACACTACTGATTTTTGTATCCTGCAACTTTACTGAATTTGTTTATCAGCTCTAAGAGTATTTTTGGTGGAGTCTTTAGGTTTTTCTATGTATAAGATCATGTCATTGCAAATAGGGACAATTTCACTGTGCCTTTTAACAATTTGGATGCCCTTTATTTCTTTCTCTTGTGTGATTATTCTAGTGGGAATCCTTGCCTTGTTCCTGTTAATAGAGGAAAAACTTTCAGCTTTTCTACATTCAGGAAGATGTTAGCTCTGGGTTTGTCATGTATAGCTTTTATTATTGTATTGACATACTTTCCTTCTACACCTAATTTGTTGAGAGTCTACATCATGAAGCCACATTGAATTTTGTCAAATGCTTTTTCTGTGTGTATTGAGATGATCAACAAATGTGATACATCACATCAGCAAAATGAAGGAAAAAGACTGGTTATTTCTTGCAGTTTTGAAGTCTGGGGAAGTCCAGGGGCCATTTCTGGTGATGACCTTCTTGGTAGGGTTGTACAGAGTCCTGTGGTGACACAGAATATGACATGGCAAGAGAATGGCAGGAGCAAGCCAGCTAACCTTCTCACTCACTCTCCTCATACAGCCATCAAAACCACACCCAAGACAATTCATTATTCCATCAAGGGATTAATCCATTCACGAGGGCACAGTCCTCATGATCCAATCACCTCTCAAAGACCCCACCTTTCAAATACTGTAATTATTTTTTCTACCCTCTTAACACTGTTAAAATGGTGGTCAAGTTTATAATACAAGAACTCTTGGGAGACACATTTAACTTACAGCATTCTGCCCCTGGCCTCTGAAATTCATGTCCTTCTCACAGATAAATACATTCATTCCATCCCCAAATTCTTAACTTGTTTCAGCTGAAAAGTCCAAAGTCTCATCTATGAAATCAAATTATCTACTTCCAAGATACTATGATATGACAAGTATGTGGTGCATATTCCCATTCAAAGAAGTAGAAATAGACCAAAAGAAAGGGGTAAAAGGTCCTAAGCATGTCGAAAACCCAGCAGGGCAGGCATTAAATCTTAAAGCTGGAGAACAATCTCCCTTGATTCCATGACTGGTATGACCTGCACACTGGTGCAGGGGTTGGGCCCCCATGTCCTTGGGCAGCTGTGTTCCTATGGCTTCCCTGGGCTCAGCCCATGCTTCAGCTCTTTCAGCTGGAGTTGCATGCTGGTAGTCCAGTTCTGGGGTCTGAGTGGTTCTGCTCCTTTGGCTCCACTAGTGATGGTCTTTGTGGGATTTCTCTGCTATAACTCTGGCCCTACATTTACACTCAGCATTGCTCTAATGAAAGCAGTCTGGTGACTGACCCTGAGACAAATCTCTTCCTGCATCCCCAGGTTTTTCCATACATCTTTTGGAATTGAGATGAAGGCTGCCATGCCTCCATGGCTCTGGCATACAGGGATCCTGCAGACTTAACACCACATGGATGCTGCCAAGGCTTCTGGCTTCTATATTCCAAAGCAGCTTATCTAGAAGCACCATGAGTCAATTTAGTTATGGCTGGAGAAGCTGGAGCAGACAGGGTGCAGGGAGCACCATCCTAAGGTGACCTTAAGCAGTGAGCCTGTGGAGCTCCAAGCCTGTTCCCCAAAACCAATCTGTCTCCCTGGGCTTCTAGGCCTGTGATGGTAGAGGCAGTCTCAAAGATCTGTGGAATGCCTTTGGTGGTCGTTCTTCCATTTCTTGATGATTCCTTGTTTCCATCCTGGTCTCCTTAGAAAACAGTTCCTGGGCTACAGCCTTCATTTTCGTTATTTAAACACACTTTAAAACTATTTGGCTAGGCTCAAAGTTTTCAAATTTTATACCCTCTGCTTGCCTTTTAATTATCCATCCTGCCTTTATATTATGCCTTTGTTGCTGTAACTCAGTGTAGTCTATTAGAAGTTGCAACACAGTTGCCTGAAAGCTTTGCCACTTATAAATTTCTTATGCCAAATACCCTGGCTTATAACTTTTTATGTTTCGCATTCCATAAAGCCCTTGAGCATGAACAGAATGCAGCCAAATTCTTTATCAGTTTATAAAAAGGGTGAACTTTGCTCCAGTTTTTATTAAGCTCCTTTTCATTTCCATCTGAAACCTTCTCAGAATGGTCTTTAAAGCCCATATTTCTATCAGCATTCTTGTCATCACCATCTAACCAGTCTCTAAGAAGTTTCAAACTTTCCCTGGTCTCCTTGTCTTCTAAGCCCTAACCAGAATCTAGGCTTTCTCTAGCTCACTCTAAATTCTTCCAGTCTCTGTTTACCCAGTTCTTACCCAGTTCCGAAGCTGCTTTCACTTTTGCAGGTGTTTGTTATAGGCAATACCCTACTTCCCAGTACCAATTTTCTGTATTAGTTCATTTTTTTATAAAAGCTAAAACTGGGAAATTTATAAAGAAATTAATTTTATTTCTCATTGTTTAGAGGCTGGGGAGCCCAAGGTCCAGGGAACACATCTGGTGATGGCCTTCTTTATGGTGGTGATTCTCTGCAGTGATGCAGGGTGTCACAAGGCAAGAATCGCCTGAGCAGGAGTGCTAATCTTCTCAATGTCTTTTTATCTTGAGTGCAAAGTAATGCACTTACATAACTGTATTTCTTCTTTTGTAAATTGTTCTTTCCATGTCCTTTGCCTGTCATTGCATTCTTATCTGTGTTAATAATTCAAAAGAGTTCCTTTGATATTAATAAATTAATGGATTGAACAATATATTTCTCCTATTTTCTTTTAAAATAATCTTAACTAACCCATTGTAGAGCTAGGACTGGGTCTGGAGCTCACAGAACCCTCAAGCCCATTGTCCAGACTGGGTCACAAACCCTTCACATGCAGGTCTGTGAGCTAGGTAACTGGAAGAAAGGTCCTTGGAGCCTTGGTTGAAGACAGAGTAGTCTTTATTTCTGCACACACACGTCTAGGAGGTAGGCAGTCCAAAGAGAAACTCAAAACTCACTGCTACTGGCAAAGTGCCAAGAAAGACTGAGCAGCTGCCTGCAAAGTAAACATGCTCTATTTTTAGATGCGAGCTCTGTGGCAACCAGCAGTTCAGGGCCACTGCTCCACATAACTTTCAAGAACATACCAGAATAGCAATGAAACTAAAAAGATAGATTGGCGTGCATGCACCTAACTCCACCCCCACACACAATTTGTTTACAAAGAATGTGCTGTACCACACACAACTAGACCTAAGGCTAGGGGGCCTAACTAAACTATTCTATTTTCCCAACACCTGTGATAACTGTATATATTTAAGGAGTACAATATGATATTTGAGTACATTCACAATGTGTGCAATGATCACATCAGGGCACTTAGCATATCTGTCATCTCAAGCATTTGTCACCTCTTTGTGCTGGGAACATTTAACATCATTTTGACCAGCCTTTCAAAGATACACAGTACTTTGTTGTTGACTGTAGTCTTCCCAATTGCTACAGAACACTAAGTGAACCAAAAAAAGGAAAAAAAAAAGTGAAATTGAGAGAATAGGGGTTACCAGAGGAAGGGAAAGGGAAGGAAGTGGAGAGATTGGATAGAGAAAGGTTGATAGACCAGTACAAAGGTATGAAGTTACAGTTAGATACGAAGAATAAATTCTAGTGCTCTAGGGTGACAATAGCTAACTATATTGTTTTGTACATTTCGAGATAGCCAGAAAAGAAGATCTTGAATGTTAAAACCACAAAGAAATGATAAATGTTTAAGTCATCAATGTGTTAACTATTCTGATTGGATCATTATATAATACATGCATGAATTGAAACAACAAACTATACCCTATAAACATGTACAAAGAAAAAAATATGAAATAATCTTATTTTCCAGAAATTAAACTTTCAATTTTTTTCTTGATGTATGACATATAGAAACTTATATAATTTTAAGGATAATTAATTTCCATTTTATATCCTGGCTTTTTTTCATAGTTATATTTCAGTATTCTTTTGTTGCATCCCAAACCTCTCAAATGCATAGTCTCATAATTCTGTGGGTCAGCAATTTTTGGGTTAGGATCAGCTTGGTGGCCCTTCTGCTGCTCTCACCTGGTATTACCCATGTGGCTGCTGTCAGATAATGGCTTGGCTGAACGTAGTGGACATAAGGCTTCTCAAGTTTGACAATTGTTATCTGATTCATATAGTCTCACCCTCCAGTATTCTAGACTTCTTTAGGTGGTAGTTTCAGAGAAGTAAAGAACAGAACAAATCTTAATGAATGAGCTCTTTTGAAGTCCCTCCTTGCATCATGTTTGATAGTGTCCCATAGGCCAAAACAATTCACATGGTCGGGCCTACATCAGGATCAGTTAGCATTCGCTCATTCTAATCCCCTGCTCTAGAGAATCAGAGATTAATATCAGATACGTAAATCTTGCTGCTTCTGTCCTTTAAATTCAGTTACATACAGTTTTCCATATAGAATGCTGTTCCACTGAAACATTAAATCGGTGTCATTAAATATCATTAAATGAGTCATTATGATTTTGGATTTAAGGATAATATTAAAAATCACTGCTTATTTTTTTCTGATAAATTTGTTTCGTTGCGTATGTCATAGCCTCCAGTTTGGAGACTTAAGGCTCTTTTATCATACATTCAGCTCTTCTGAGAGAGTGTTAATTTGAGATGTGCCCTTGAGGCCTTTTTTATTGAATTCTTTAAAGTGAATTCACATGTATTTTTAGTGATATAATTTCCAGCATTCTTTTTGTGTGATCAGCTCCCAATGGTGTTACTATTTTCACATAGGATAGCTTTTTATTTTGATTTATTTTGCACTGTAGTAAGACAGAGCTCCTTTCAATTCTTAGTAATATCTGCCTACAATATTTTGCATTCGATTGTTTCTATTCTTTATTTCTTCAAAGTTTCTTTATGGAATATTAGGAGAAGACATAATCAAGAATATTACCTAAGTCCATCTTAGTCATATCTAACAAAAATTTAAAAACAAAAATAAAGCTCCTTGAGAATATTACTTTCTTTATAACACTGAATGATAAGTTATCCCAGGCAAATTTGACTTAATGCACCAGCTAGTTGATTTTATTGAAAATAAAAAAAAGAAAAAATCTAACAAAAAAAGAAAGAAAAATACACCTGTTGATTACACCTTTCTTCTAAGGTCATTAGAAATGGATTGATTGTTGTTTCTGTGGGTTGACCAGGATTGTTGATAAATTCTTGTGTCAGATCCAGTGGAAGAAGGTGATTCCTTTGTAAGAGGGTCTTATGATTGCCATCATTTTCTGAAACATTTTTTCCTCATCTTTTATGTACTGAATTTAAATTTTAATTTTCAAGCACTATATAAAACCTGTAAACATCAGTAGAAATAATTCTATTTTATACTAGATAGCGGTGTACAAAGTTAAAAACTGTATTGTAACTCTCAAACATATTTTAATAAAAAGGTATGAATATCTTTGTGATAGAATTCATCTTTCAAAAATTAAAGAAATGCTTAGTCAACATTTTGTGGAGGGGAATCAAAATGACATCATCAAAAATGAGATGTGTATTTTCATGGATTTGTTTGTATGAATTGCTGGTTACTATGATGCTTAACAAATAAAGCTCAAGATCTTATATTTAAATTAAAATAGAAATGCAGTGTGTGATTTCAGTGTAGACTTGGAATTGATAAATCCTACCTTTTATATTTTCTTTCCAAGTAATTTATTTACTGATGTTCAAAAGACAAAACTCTATATATGTCCAATATTTTAATTCTAAATTTTAATGCAACAATCTTCTGAAGATGGTATGAAAACATATTGACTATCGCTGTATTTTCTTATATAGTTTGTAATTTTAGACTAATTTATATGCTGAAGTTTAAATGACTTTTATCAGAGAATGTATTAAGTATATAATAAGTATTGGAATCTAAGCTTATTTTGTTTGGATTTTTTCAATGGCCAGAATTAATAATATTTTTGGAAAATATCATTTACTAATGCCAGGTGTATTTTCTTTAAATTGCTAAAGACTTTTTATATGTTTTGGGGGGTTGATATTATACATATGACTAACTACTCAAATTAATTTTTCTCCAGAACATTTGCATCAGGTACCCATTTATTTCCCTTTATCATGTTTTCCTTCTTTCAAGTTTACTTCTTGTAAAGTTTTTACCCTATAGACATAGGATTAGAAAAGTTTGCAACTTGATGGCAATGGCATACTTGCTAAATTAGTCGCATGATTGTTTTGCGCAAGAAATTTTGTGTGCAAATACCTTGATTTGATTCACATTCTTCTGGCTAAGTTCTCAAAATCTATCATTGGGAAAAGAAATTTACATTTAAATGTACTCTTGCTACAGCTACAAGTTAAACCCCAATTTAGCCCTATCAATAAAAATTAGGCTTATATATATACAAAAGACTAGTCTGGTGGAATGACAATCAGGTATGATGTATATGACTTTGAATTTGATGTTAGTTAATGCTTTTTGAATAGTCAGATAATTGTAAGTTACAGATTGAAGGCTTAGGAAGTTGAATGCTGTTATATGAAAAGTTCTAAATTGAGTTTCCCAAGTTTGTGATGAAAAGCTGCATGTGATTAGTATGTGAATAAAGTGAAAGAGTTGAAGAGAGAAAGGAAATGATGAGGAATGAAAAGAAAAGATGGTGAACAAGATATGACTAAATGATAGGATTTCAAAATAATATTCCCAGTGATTTATTTTCTGTTTATAAAGTATTACAAATTATTTAAAATTTATACTTTTTTGAATTTATATATCAGAATTCTGGTTGGGGGAAGCCCTAAAATTTTTATTTATCAAATTAACAAATATTCATAAAAAGCATATTTAACAATGTACTTTTGTCTATACTTTGAACATGAGAAAACATTATGAAAATGAATAAATCACTGTAATTAGAGAAAAGCTTTTTTTAAAAGTTCAAAGTACAGGTCATTTGAGCACCTGACCATTTGATACAAGTGATTTTGCTAAATTTTTCTACTCTAGATTTAAGAGAGAAACAAATATCGAAGAATGAAAAACAAGTTATGACAAAATGAAGAGAAACTACTGAAAGTATTTTTAAAATTTGCATAAGTCTTAATCCATTTGGGCTGCTGTAAATGAATACAATAAATAGGGTGACTTATAAACAAGAGAAATTTATTTCTCATGGTTCTGGCAAGTAGGAAGTCCAAGATGAAGGTGCAGGCCAATTCAGAATGTGCTGAGGGTCCACTCTTTTTCCTCACTGTATCCTCACATGTTGGAAGGGCAAAAAGCTCTCTTTGAAGATCTTTTACAAGGGCACTATTTCCATTCATGATGGTGCCACCCTCATGACCTAATCACCTTCCAAAGGCTCTTCCTCCTGACATCATCACCTCAGGGGTTCGTATTTCAACATTTGCATTTTGGGGCAGGGGATGCAAACATTCAGATTATAGCAGGTTAAGTTATCAAATATATTTTAGAAACAGAGACTTCACTTATTCCCCATCCTCTTGCTTAAATTTTATGCAGTATGTAGGTTACTATTTGTATTAGTTCATTTCTGTTCCTTATAAGAGAATACCTGAAACTGGGTAATTTATAAAGAAATAAAATTTATTTCTCACCATTTTGGAGGCTGGGAGGTCTAGGGAACGCATCTGATGAGGGCCTAGGTGGTGGGTAGTGACTCTTCACAGCAATACAGGATGTCACATGGCTCTTCTTTTAAAGCCATCAGAACTATGACCGTTATTTCATGAATGGATTAATCCATTCTCAAGGCCGTAGTCCTCACAATGTAATCATCTCTTTAAGGCCCCACGTTTGAATTACCATAATAGGATTTTCCACTCTCTTAACAGTTACAATGGCAGCTAAACTTCTCATACATGAAGCTTTGGGGGACACATTTAACCCATATCACTGTTGGTTTTGTTTTCTGAATCAATGCTTATGCTCCAGGGATTCAAGATGTACTGATGGAAATAAGACTGACTTGGGAAGGAACGGGAAATGTGGCAAAGCCAATGAAAATATTCAAGGCATAAAATAATTTTTTTCATATGGTAACAATGGTTATCCAAGTCAAGGTTCAGGTAACTTGGGATGTTAAAATTAGATTAGTAAATAAAAGAGTGAAGTATTTAATGCCAGGAGGTTAGGAGAGGACTTGTGAACTATTTTTAGTTCTTAACTGCATATTAGGGTTCACATAGAGTGAGTTGTATAATTATTTAGCCTATATTTGAAAACTGAGCTTTAATATTGTCTTAAAATTACATGCAAGAAAGACCACAGTGGTAATTATCACCATTATTATATATTGCAATCGTATATAAGTGGCTATGACATATTGGCATGCTGTTTTAACTTTCAAAATATAATAAAGATTTCAGTCACTTTTCTGAAAAAAAATGTACAAAGATTGAGTGTATGTATCCTCTTTTATGGTTGGGATCCAAGTTCTACCTTTAATGTCAGCATTCCATACACAATTCATTTTGATATTTGGTTCTAAGAATGTTCTGAATGTTCCAGTGTTCACAACTATTTTAATTGACTATTCTCAGTGCCTTCATAATTCTCATTCTCTTTTATGTGCTGTTATATTTTCACTTTTAAGAGCTTTTTTGTTACTTTTTTGTACATGTAATGCCTTTAAAAATATCTAATTATAAGCTTGTTTAGGATTCTTTTTCCTTCCATTCTACTTTACAAATTTGTAGAAATACTATTTCAATCTATATACTTACTGAATCAAACTACAAATTAAGATGAAAAGAATAAAGATATGTTCAAACATGCAAAGATATAGAAAGTCTACATGAATGCAAACATTCTTAGTATATTTGAGAGAATATTTCCTAAATATTGAGAAAATAAAAAAGGAAAAAGTATATAATTAGTTCAAAAATGAAGGCTCTAACCCTGGAGAACTGTCAACAGTCACATGGAAAAACAAGTACAGCAGGGCTGGGGACCATGCTGTGCATAGTTAGAAGCAGAATGGAGACATTGGAGGTGCTTCTCTGGCAAAAAAGGATGTTCCTAGATAGCTTAGAATAATTGAGAAATTATAAACTTTGAAGGCATATTACTAGCAAATAGTGAGAAAAAAGAGAGTTCAGATATTTGAAGTAATGTTAGAATCATCATAATTTAAATGACATTGGAGATAAGTGCTCATTTCTAAGCAAAACAGAGAGAGGATAAGATCAAATGGAGAATACATAAAATAAACAGTAAAATTCAATAATGGAAATAAAGTCACCTTGTAAACATAGCGCACAATGGAGGCACTATATATATAGCCAGAAAATAACAAAGCCTCCCACAATAAGTGGATAAAACATAGAGATGAAAATAGGCAGAATATGATGTAGATGGATGGTAAAAAATAGTTATTTGAATACTTGGATAATATTTATTCTTCAAGAAGAAAGTATAGCAATAGTTAATGTATAATGGTTGGGAAACTTCCTGAGAAAAATAAAAACAAATGAATGCAAATTTAAAATCTTAAGTATTGTCATGGAAAAAAAGTCTGCTTTTTTCCTTTACTTAGAAATCAAACTCCAAAAAATTCTAGAAAGAATAAATTTAATATCAAGGATAAATAAAATATTAACTATTTCTGAAAAATCCATAAAGTAAAAACTCAGTAGATGTATTTAGGAAGGATATTTATTTTTGGTTGGTCTCTTTAACACTAATTTTCCAAACACAATAAGATTGTAAAATAAATCTTATAGTTAAAAAAATATATACATGCATACATGCACTTGGTCTAAAATGCGAGAAAGAATCTTAAACCTAAGAAATACTAATATAAATAAGTATACAAAAACTATAAAAAAGTATCCCCCCAAAATGGATATTTTCATCCATTCAATTACCAAATATTAACATGATGTATATAAGTCTGTATATTCATGCCATACTGGCAAGCTTATAAACTGAGACATTCGTTGTGAATAACTTGGCAATATAGTATAAATTTTGAAACATTATAATATGCATTGTTTTATTAGAAAAATAGCAAAGCTGAAAAAAAGTAGTTTTGAGGATACATATCACCCAATTTTTGAAAAAATAATGCAAATAACTATAAATAAGAATATTTTATGAGCCAATAGAGGTCTATGATGTTTTTGCTGTGAAATGAATAGTGTCCTCTCAAAATTTTTATGTTGAGCTCCCAATGTGATGGTATTTAGACTTGGGACATTTGAGAGGTAATTAGGTTTAGATGAGGTAATAAGGGATTAGTGTTCTTATAAGAAGAGACACCAGGGAGCTTCCTCTCCATCATTTGAGGACACAGTTAGAATGCAAATATCTTTGATCCAGAAAGAGAGCCCTCACAAGAAACCAAATTGGTTGGCACCTTCATCTTGAAATTTCCAAACTTCACAACTGTGGGAAAAAAAACATTTCTGTTGTTTAAGTTACCCAGCTTATGGTATTTTCTTTTGGCAGCCTGAGCTGATTTATACAGTTTTTGTCCAATATTTTACTAATGTGCTGTCAGGAGCCTGTAGCCCCACACCCCTTCTTGTGTGCCTATGGCCCTGCACTCATTCCTGTGCGACCAAGCCCACGTGACAATCTGCTTGTGCCAGATGTCTGTGCTTACAGGATATCTGCCTCATAATCTGTTTGTGCCTGGAGCACTGTGTTCCTGGCTATGCAAGTTTACTCAAGAGTGACCTTTCATTTCTTTTCAAGTTTCTTCTTTCTTGTAAAGACTGGGGGCTTCTTTGCGTCAGAGATTTTCTGACTTTGTTTCTTCTCAAGATCTTATCATATTCCTGCATTCCTAACTCCTTACAATATGCCTGCTTTTTCCTATATAAGATGTAACCTTAGAGCCAATAAATGAGACTTGATCAGAATACTGTCTTGTCTCCCAACTCTTGCATCTCTTGCTCCTTTCCCATTCCCACTCCCCCCTCCAGGGTCTGTGTTGAATATCCCGCAGGTCGAGACATTTTTGGCGCCCAACATGGGTAGCCCAACATAATGTGCATATGCATTAATATAATATACCTTATGACCTGAACTATCTTCTCTAGAGTAGCTTCTCATTCCTTTTAGTATATGAAGAAGAGATAGAATATTGTGTGATGTATGGCCAACTTGGTTTAAGCTGAAATGCACTGTGATTATGTAAAAAATCCATGCCTCTAATTACATCCTGCATGTGCCATAAATACTCTATTTCTAATGTATCATCTGTTAAAAAAAAAACTAAATTTTTGAGCTTTTGTCTTTATCAAACTCTATTTGACTCCATAAAAAAAGCTTTTAAAATTTATTTTTGTTAATCTATAATTGATAATCTGCTAGTCACATTCTTTTGTATGTGTCAAGATCAATAAATAAATAAACAGACTTTAGAGATTCTTAATATTATATCATTATTATTTCTTGATCATTACATAATATGACTAAACAATCTCTTCAATAATCCATCTAAATTAAGCTTTTATTATATCCTGATAAACCAGTCTCATGTACATTTCTGATTAATTTCTTTGAATTTATTTCTAAATGTGCAATTTTTAAACCAAATAAGAAGTATTTAATAGTCTTCTCTAACTTAAACTTTAGAAACAGATATTATATAATATTGGTAAGAGCATTAATCTTTTACTCAATTTTTACATAAATTACAAAATTAATTTTTTTTCAATAAATATGATGTTGGATATTGACTTAAGGTAGTTACAAAATGGCATATTAAGACTAGAAATAATGAATACTAAACAAGTAATATCAAAAAATTATAAATCTCTGTAGTGATCCTAAATTTGTTAATAAAAATACATTTTTTAAAAAGACTAGAATAAAAGATTCAAATGTTAATGGATCAGGTTGTTGGCTTAAATATTTTTTGTTTAAAGTTTTTACAGTATCAATAGTCAACTTGCATTGATATTATCTTTTGAAATGGACCTCTAAAATAAATATTAATCCAGTATGAGTGATATTATTGATCTTTAAACTTCCAAATTAAATAAAGTCTCAAATTAATCAATTTTGGGCATTTCTTTGTGGCCTGACACATTCAGGAAAAACTGATATATAATATGCAAGGCATTCAATATCCAGAAAGAATGAAATATCTGAAATTATTAGAAGTTGGAAATATAATGTGTCAAGTCAAATTTTAAAATCTATTAAAAATTGAAATGAGAAGCATTCTTTCCAGAGATTCAGAAGGGAAAAAAAAAAGTTTATTTCATGAGGCACCATCATACTGAAAGTTCAGTTTTAAAGATGGAATGAACATTTAGACAGAACTTCACTGTTACCTATTTTTCAAGATATTAGAATCTATATAGTTGGCATGTTTAAAAAAATGCACTGAAATATTAAATTGAGCTTCTAATTTCTAGCTCTGCGTGTCAAGAGCTTGGAAATCGCCATGCCATTTTAACAAGTAAAAGCTGAACAATTAAAAATCAACAACTCTTTTTGATCTCTAGAAGAAGTGAGGTCACAGGGAAAACTACTACCTTTAAAATCAGAGACACAGAAAGGTGCATTACAATATAATGAGGCATACATCACCACAGGAACCAGTGGGGGTAAGAAAATCCTGACTGTGATTGATAAAATGCTGGAGGCTAGGTGTGGAAAAGTCTGAGAGTTAAAAACTCCAGGAGAACCCAATCATGAGGGGTGGGCATACTTTTGTGCATTTCACCTCCAGAAGCTCAACTGACTATTTACAGTAAATATCAAAGAAAAATTCCCTCATGCTTCTGGCAGGGGAGGGGAAAAGAAACCATTTTGAAATATGCTACTGTGCATTATTCTTCTTACCAAGGTATGCCCTCAGGAGAAACTAATTAATCAGAGCTTAACATGCTGAGATTTATTGGAGCCTAATTGACCTGAGGAAAGGGAAATACTCAACTCCAGCCAGCTCCAGCCTTCCACTTGGAAGAAGGAAAATGGTAAACTCCAGCCCACTGTAGCCATCCTATTCCACACAAGGAGGAAGGAAATAATTCTGAAACACTTGTGAAGTTTACAGTTCAGAAGTATATGCTCATTAGAAGACTGATACCTAATCATAGGGCTATAGAAAACTCCCCATCTCTCTACAACTTACAACCACATTACTATTTATAGTAGTTCCTTTTAACCAGTGAATTATATCTGGCTACCAAGAAAAAACTACAAGGCATACCTAAAGGCAAAAAACACAGAAAGAGAATAAACAAGTCTATGGTCTTAATATTTGTGTGCCCCCAAAAGCTATGTGTTGAAACTTGATCCCACATGTGAGGGTATTAAGAGGTAGGCCCTTTAGGAGGTGATTAGGTCATGAGGACTCTGCATAAAAGAAGCCTGAGAGAGATTGCTTAGCTTTTCCACCATTTGAAGACACAGCAAGATGGCACCATCTACAAATCAGAAAATAATCCCTTACCAGGTAGTGAATCTTCCAGTTCCTTTATCTTGGATATCCCAGTCTCAAGAACTGTGAGAAATAAATTTCTGCTGTTTAAAAACTATCTGGATTATGATGTTTTGTTATAACATTCCAGACAGATCAAAATGGTAAGCATCAGAATGAGATATAACAGGGATATTAAAATTATTAGACAGGTTTTCAGTTCCATCCATGTTGCTGCAAATGATAGGATATCATATCTTTTTTAAATTTGTTACAGCTGAATGGTATTCCATTGTGTATATATGCAATAGTTTTTGTTTCTTTTTTTTTCAGAAACCATGTTAAGTAAAGTAAATAAGGCATAGAAAGACAAATACTGCATAGTCTCACTCATATGTGAAATAAAACAAAAAACAAAACAAAACAAAAACCCCATGGTTCTCACAAAGTAGAGAATAGAATGATGCTTACCAGAGGCTAGGAGGGGAGGCATGGGGGGAAGAAGAAGGGGTGGACTACAGAGGACAAAACTATGCTATCTATTCTAAGGGAATCATTATACACTATATACATGTATTGAAACAACATACTGTACCCCACAAAAATAAATATAAAGTTGAAAAAAAATCAGAAAAGGGCTAAATAAATGAAGAGATATCCCATGTTCATGGATAGAAAGACTCAATGTTGTCAAAATGTCAGTTCCTCCTATGTTGATCTTTAAATTCAATGCAATCCCAATCAAAATCCCAGGTAGTTATTTTGTGAATATAAACAGACTGATTCTAAAGTTTATATGAAGAGATAAAAGACCCAGAATTACCAACACAATATTAAAGAAAAACAAAGTTGGAGAAGTGAAACTACCCAACTTTAAGACATACCATAGAGTTATAGTAATCAAGACAGTGTGGTGTTGGTGAAAGATTAGACAAATAGATTGATGGAAAAGAATAGACAGCTCAGACACAAAAGCATATAAATACAGTCAACTGATCTTTGATAAAGGAACAAAGACATACTGTTGGGGGCCTGAAGCCCCACACCCCTTCTTGTGAGACCGCTCCTACGTGACAATCTTCTCAGATGGCCGTGCTTTACATGATAACTGCCTTGAAATCTGCTTATGCCAGAAACTGATTGCTCCTGGCTATGCAAGTTAATTTGCAAGTGACCTTTTATCCTTCTCCAGAAACTGTTTAACCATAAACATTCTGGGCGGCAACCTTTACTTTGAATGTCCTGTCTTTGTCTCTCCTCAAGATATTATCATATCTTTACATTCCAGAACCTTTGCAGCATGCCTGCTTTTTCCTATATAAGATGTAACCTAAGAATCAATAAACGAGACTTGATCAGAATACTGTCTTGTCTCAATTTCTCGCATCTCTTGTTCCATCCAATTCCCACTCCCCCCTCCAGGGTCTGCATTGAATATCCCATGGGTCGGGACATTTTTGGCTCCCAAACGTGGGGCCTGGATATGGGGGACACCGTGAGGAAGATGGCGCATTGGAGGGTCGACCACTGAAAATGAAAGAGAAACCTGCCGCGTCAGGATAAGGTGAGTAAGCACGCCCGATAATGGGACAAGAATTAAGAATTAAGAATCAAAAATT